>NC_083339.1:73605341-73908750 GCF_019175385.1 Lycium barbarum
GCGCACCTTTGATTGCCTCACAAATTGCTTCCGCCAAAGATTGTGTGCTTGTCAATGTTGACTAGTCACAAGGGTTCAAATTCTACTCTTGGTCGGAATAGATTCTTGTTATCAAAAGAACGAGGACGACTCAATAAAACAAACGCACTTGAGCCAAGAAATGAACAACGAAGTAAAAAGAGAAAAGCACGAAAGAATTGGCACGAAAGAAATGCGGACACAAGAACTAGCAACACAAATAGGAACAACTACTAAATGGCTACTAGTTAAGAGACACAAGAAAAAAAAATGGAATTTCAAAAATCGAGAAAATAACTAAAATTTCGGGCCCGGGTAGGTGATAACTTGAAAACACGACCGGGAAGCCCCAATTGATCCAAAGTATCAATTTGAAACTTGAATTTTTTTTTCCCTACCAAAGCATTAGGGACACAAGATCATCAACTAAGGATCAAGAAATTTTTCAGAATTGGAAGAGGGATCAAAATGAAATTTGGACTTGAAAAAGGTACCTGGAGTTTATGATTTGAGCTGGACAAAATACGGTCCGTATTGTGGTTTACGGACCGTCCTTCGTGACCGTATTTAGTGATGCCCAAAACAGAATGTACCTTGCACTTTACGACCCACAAGATACGGGCCGTATTGTGGTTTACGGTCCGTATTTAACACGGTTGCCAACTTCCAGTGAGCTACTATTTCAAGACCCCAGTTTACGACCTCAAATTACGGCCCGTAAATTGATTTACGGTCCGTCTTTAACGAGGTTGGCAATTTCCAGTGAACTACTGCTTCACGATCCAAGTTTACGACCCCAAATTACGGTCTGTAAATTGATTTACGGTTCGTAATTGGCAATGTTCCAGCTTCAGTGATTTTTGTGTTGAACTCGAACTTCTCGAATTTTTTTTGGACCAAATGTACCCTTTTGGGGTAGAAAAACACTTTTCCCAAATCTTGACTTGAAAACTTTGGATTAAATGCCCTTTTGGAGAGTCTTCTCCCCTATGAAGATTTGAAGATCTTCAAGAACACCAACAATTTCAAATTTTCAACTACCTTCAAATCAACTTGTTTTTCCTTCAAATTTCAGATTTAGACTCCCCAAGACTTTTAGAACAAAACCCAATAAGTTTCAAGCCCCAATTTCACCCAAAATAACAAGACCCATTTCAAGTTCTTCAAGTTCTTCAACTCAACAATGGTAGAACACAAACCCTAACTCCAAATGGATTCAAAATTGAAGATTTAGACTCTAGAAACACTAAGAAACTCTAATCTAACACTAGATTCAACAAAATCAACAAGAAAATTCGATTTTTTTTTTTTTTGAATTTCGGATTTTTTTTTTGTTGAATCAAAACCCAAGATTAGATTTGGTAGAACAAACCTAAACTAAGCGCTGATACCAATTGATACAATATTCAAAACGAAAATGAAGAAAAATGACAAGAAAAATAAAGGATAGATAATTTGACACAACTCAAGACCCAAATTAGCAACCAAAGTTCTTAAATTAACTTGACCTCTAATTTAGGAACTAAAGAGCACCAAACTCTTAGGATGACCAATAGGGATTTGATACCCTAATAACCAATCCTCTCACAAGATTCACAATCTCTAGCTTAGCAAGCTCTCAACACTCAAAAGAGTTCACAATTTGAAGATATCAATATTCAACATAGACTAAGTCTTCTAAATGAAAATAGACTACTATTTATACTAAGGTTTAAAAGAAGACAACTACACTATTACACTTTTACCCTTAATGAAGTAAGGGCCTTGTTTGGGTGTCTTCTTTTGGGAACAAAACTTGAATTTGCAAATCTTCAAGTAATAGTCACATTGCAAGTATGGCCATCTTCCAGCCTCTTCTCCAAACCATCCTCCCATGCTATCATGAACACTTGAAATCCCCGGGAAGGTGTTAGAATGTATTCAAGTATGTCCCTCCTCATGAACAATGCTTGCATCGCTTGAAGTTCCCTCGCTTGGCTCCTTGTAAAAGGTCTTGATGCCATTCGAGTTGTATCAATTATCATAATTTGCTCATCATAGTGCATGCATAAGGACACAAGGACAACTATACTTTATCGGGGTGACGTAAGGTCGTGATCCCCCTATTTCATAACAGTATTCACAAATTCGCAACAACAATCATCAGTCATCTACATTTCCCACAATTTACCACATTCCTTCAATTTCTCCACAATTATGGTTATAGCTCACTATCGTGTTTTCTCACATATAATACTTATTCCATGGTCTAGATGTCATTTATAACATATTTACAATCACAACATACCGACATTCATAATTCATTCCAACTATTGTTCAACAATGACACTATTCACTCATTCATGACCCATTTCCTACCTCCTTCTACAATCCAAGTGTTTCAATTTTTCTACACCTTAAATAACATGTAAATACCATAAAACTCACCTTGGATGATGGATGAACAAACTTTGAGTGGAACTTCTCTTCTAGCACCAAAATGTCCCTTACGTCAAATGTCCTTGGATCTTTGACAACCTTCTTCCCTTACGTCAAATGTCCTTGGATCATGGTTAGTGTTACACCTCGGAAAATTTCCCGTTGGTACGCAAGTAAATGAACTAATGATGTGTGCGAGGAGTGCGAGTGTATAATGTTTCATGGGAAATGTATGTAAAGGGATGTGGATGATTAGAATGAAAAGTCGAGAAATGAGAAAAATCGAAAGTTGGCAAAACTGCCCAGTGGTCGTATATTGCAAAATACGGACCGTAAAGTGCAATACTAAACTGGCAGTCGTAAACTACCATGCAAAAGCTTCAGCTTTCTGCCAGTAGTCGTAAAGTGCAAATACGGACCGTAAACTGGTATACGGTCCATAAACTGCCAGGTCATAAACTGGCATGCCAAACTTCAACTTTCTGCCAGCCGAGGAAATGGTTAAATACGACAAGGTGGACGGACCGTAAAGTGATTTACGGCCCGTAAACCATGGTCGTAAACCACCATGAAGGCAGCCCAGCTTCTGGTTCTGGAATTGGTTAATTACACTCATGGAGGACGAGCCGTATAGTGGAATACGGACCGTAAACCTCCATGGACGACCACTGTTCACCCAGCACAGATTTTCCAATTCATTAAATATGAGGATCAAGACTTATTTTATTTCATTACAACATTACACCACTTCTCTCTAAAACTTCTCTCTACATTTATTATATGAGTTTTCAAGGATTATAAGCCATCAATAACATTAAGACAAGTGAATCAAGTATAAGGGAATCATCAAGGATCATCCAAGTCAAGAAATCCAAATGGAGAAAAACTAGGGTTTTGCTCAAAGAAGAGTATTTTCAACCAAAGCTTGTTCCTACAACATCTAAAGTAAGATTCATGATTTTTACAAGATGTTTAAGGTATTGGAGAATTAAAATACATGGATTGTAGAAAAGGTGGTCAACTAGGTCATGAATGATGAATAGTGACATTTTGAGAAATAGTTTGAATTGAGTTATGAATGTTGTTGTGTTGTGATATGAATGTGTTATAAATGGTATTAAGATCATGAGCTAGACACTTTAGACGAATGGACGAAGTTGGATGTTATGACCATGAATGTGGGTGAATTAGAGGCAAATTGAGGAATCTAGATAATGTGGATGATGTGAATGACTAATGGCCATTGTTATGATATTAATGAAGGTATAAACGCTAGCATTAGAAGGGAACGTGCAAGTGTAGAATAGTACGACGGAAAGGTATGTAAGGCTAACCCTTCTTTCATAAGGCATGGTTCTTGGCCAAATTCCTAATTCCTCTATATGAGTATGTTGTCTTCACATGGTTGACATTCCGAGCTCATAAGCTCACGACCCTTGATATGTACTATGATTATACTATGTTCCTCGTATGACGAGTAAGTCAATAATGTAGATATAACGATAACGATGAGGATAGTAATGATGATGAGAGTAAAATAAGATTAGAGATGCTTACGAGCTATGATATAGGTATATGTATGCCTATGAAGGGCTATGATAAGACCCCGAGCTTATGATGCCGGGTAAGACTATATGTATATGACTATGTATAAAGTATGTATACGATTACGAAACGCGCGCACACCTCTGCAGATGGTACGGATAACCCTGATGCCTTGGTAGGGCCAGGTATGTATGACCTTGAGCCTTGGTTGGCCAAGCATGTATAAGACACCGATCCTATGAGGTCGGGTATGCTATGTAAATGCTATGTGTATGAAATGACTATGTATATAATATGAATATGAATGTGATAAAACTATGTATAAGAATACGAATAAGGACATGTATACGAATATGAGCACAAGTATGGTACGAGTATTATTATGGGATACGAACGACGATGTAAGCAAGTAAGCGACATGATGATGATATTACTGTCTCCCCTCCTATGATATTTTCATATGATATCTATTATGCTTCTATATTGCTGTTGATCATTCTTTACATACTCAGTACATTCTTCGTACTGACGTCCTTTTGTTTGTGGACGCTGCGTCATGCCCGCAGGTGCACAGGGAGACAGACTTAATCCATAGCTGCTTATTCAGAGATTGCATAGCAGAGCTCCATTTCTTTCGGAGCCGTAACTTTTGGGTACTTATTCTTTTGTGTATATAATTATGGGCATAGCAGGGTCCTGTCCCGCTCATACGATATGTCATACTCTTAGAGGCTCGTAGTCATGTGTATGTGGGTAGAGATGTTCGGCCATGTCGGCCCATGTTTTGTATATCTTTTGTTAGCCATGTCGGCCTTGTACTTATGATGTGGCATAGATGCCTATGATATGTTAAATGATGATGGTCGTCTGATGGGATCAATATGATTAACGATAAGAAAAGCATGAATTGACTTATGGTTCACCTAGATGTTATGTTATGTACGATAAGGGGGTGCTCGGGTGGGGTAGCACCAGGTGCTCGTCGCGGCCCCCTAGCCGGGTCGTGACAAAAGTGGTATCAGAGCAGTTCAGTCCTAGGATGTGTCTACGAGCCGTGTCTAGTAGAGTCTTGGTTATGGGTGTGTTGCGCGCCACACTTATAAACGAGAAGCTGCAGACATTTTAGGAATATATGACCTTCTTTCTTCATAAGAATCGTGCGATAGAGCTATGATGTAAGAAATTCTTTTTCCTAAATCGTGTGTTGTGTATTTCAGAGATGCCTAAAAAGAAAAAGGCTACAGCAGCCCAAAAGGGCAAGACGGTGGCAGAAAAGCGGGCTGAAAGAGCACCGCCACCGGTAATAGAGGAAGATGAGTCCCAGAGTGCGGCTCAATCTCAGTCCTCCCAGACAGTGCCTATTACCGAGGAGCACATGGGAGCCTCAGCCCCAGCTCCAGCTCCTCCACCGAACGCTTCGGGCCAAGACGTGAGGGAGGCCATTAATTTGTTGACTTAGTTGGTTGCGGCCTAGACTCAGAGGCCAAGCGCAGGGCAAGGTGACAGGGCTGTTAGTGCAAGGGCTCGTGACTTCATTGCTTTGAAACCCCCGGAATTCTTTGGGTCGAAACCGGAGGAGGATCTCCAGGACTTTATTGATGGTATGCTAAGGACGCTCCGGTTGATACATGCTTCAGACACTGAGTCGGTAGAGCTAGCGTCCTATAGATTGAGAGATATCTCGATCCAGTGGTATACAGTATGGATGGCTTCGCGTGGAGCCAATGCACCTTCGCCGGTATGGAAAGAGTTTGTCGATGCTTTTCTCCGTCACTACATGCCTCCAGAAGTTCGGCGAGTTAGGGCTGATAAATTCTTGAATTTGAGGCAAGGTAACACGAATGCTACAGAGTATAGTCTCCGCTTTAACTCCTTGGCCAGGTATGCTTCGGCCTTGGTAACAGATATGGGCGATCGGGTGCACCGATTTGTGAAAGGCCTAGGGCAACATCTGATGGATAAATGCTTGACTGCGTCCCTTCAGGACGGTATGGATATTGCACGCATGCAGGCACATGCTCAGAACTTAGAGGAAAGCCTACAGCAACGGAGAAATGAACGTGAGCAAGATAGGGGACATAGCAAGAGAGCTAGACCTTCAGGTTCGAGGAGCGAGTCTAGGGGTGGACACAGACAGCAGCTTCCCAGCCATTCAGGCTATTCTATGACCAGTCCACCTCCACGGTTTTCAGGCCAGGGCCTTGATAGATCTGCTCGTTCAGGGCCGAGTCCGAGTTATACAGGACCTCAGTTCAGAGGTGATTTGGGCCAGTCAAGGCCACCCGTACCACCGTGTTCCCAGTGTGGGAAGATGCATTGGGGTCGATGCCGATTTGGTTCAGATGATTGCTATTCATGTGGTCGGCCAGGCCATATTATGCTTGATTGCCCCTCAGTACATGGTAGAGGTAGGACCCAGCCATCAGGGTTGGTAGCCGGATCTTCGGCATCTGTACGCCCTACGGGGCCAAGTTCATATGCGCCAGCTGGCCATGGTAGAGGCAGAGGGAGAGCTCCCACTACTAGCGGTTCTCAGCACTGTATTTATGCTTTGGCTGGAAGCCAAGATCTTGAGTCTTCTCCTGACGTATTCACAGGTATATTATCGGTATTCTCTCATGATGTATATGCTTTGATTGACCCGGGCTCCACATTGTCTTATGTTACTCCATATATTGCGGGTCGGTTTATAGTCGAGCCGGAGTCGATCAAACCTTTTGAGGTGTCTATGCCCGTTGGCGAATCGGTGATAGCTAGCCGAGTGTATAGAGATTGTGTAGTCGTGATATGTGACCACCGTACTATAGCTGACTTGCATGAACTAAAGATGGTAGATTTTGATGTCATTATGGGCATGGATTAGTTGGCTTCTTGCTACGCCAATGTTGATTGTAGAATGAAAATGGTTCTCTTCCAGTTTCCGGGAGAACCAGTCTTAGAATGGAAAGGAAATACGGCGTCCCCAAAAGGTAGGTTTATTTCCTATCTAAAGGCAAGGAAGATGATCACGACAGGGTGCATTTATCACCTAGTGCGAGTTCAAGATGTAGAAGCTGAGTCGCCGACTCTTCAGTCAGTTCCGGTAGTGAATGCATTTCCGGATGTGTTCCCGGAAGAGCTTCCAGGCCTTCCTCCCGAGCGGGAGATTGATTTTGCTATTGACGTGTTGCCAGACACTAAACCCATATCTATTCCTCCCTATAGGATGGCACCCGCAGAGTTGAAAGAGTTGAAGGAGCAATTAAAAGACTTGCTTGAAAAAGGCTTCATTAGGCCTAGTTCATCCTCGTGGGGAGCCCCCGTATTGTTCGTCCGGAAGAAGGATGGCTCCTTGAGAATGTGCATTGATTATCGGCAATTGAATAAAGTGACAATTAAGAACAAGTATCCCCTCCCGAGGATTGATGATTTATTTGATCAATTGCAAGGTGCCAAATGGTTTTCAAAGACTGATTTGAGGTCCGGGTATCACCAAGTAAGAGTTAGGGAGAAAGATATCCCTAAGACAGCTTTCAAAACAAGATATGGCCATTTCGAGTTCCGAGTAATGTCGTTTGGGCTAACTAATGCACCGACGGTGTTTATGGACTTAATGAACAGTGTATTCAGGCCTTTTCCGGATCTATTCATGATTGTATTCATCGATGATATCCTAGTGTATTCTAGATCCGAGGCAGAACATGCCGATCACTTGCGTATTGTCCTTGGAGTTCTTCGAACCCGAGAGTTATTCGCGAAGTTTTCCAAATGCGAGTTTTGGTTGAACTCAGTGGCATTTCTGGGCCACATTGTTGCAGCTGACGGTATTCGAGTGGATAGCCAAAAGATTGAGGCAGTGAAGACTTGGCCAAGGCCCACGACCCCTACGGAGGTTCGTAGCTTTTTGGGCTTAGCAGGTTATTACAGAAGATTTGTTGAGGGTTTCTCTTCTATTTCTGCACCGCTCACCAAGTTGACTCAGAAGTCAGCTAAGTTTCAATGGACAGATGCTTGCTAGCGTTGTTTCCAAGAGTTGAAAGACCGACTGACTTCAGCCCCAGTCTTGACACTTCCAGAGGGATTGGAAGGATATGTTATTTATTGTGATGCTTCAGGCATCGGGCTAGGCTGTGTATTGATGCAAAATGGTAAGGTGATTGCGTATGCTTCTAGACAATTACGGAAACATGAGCAGAATTATCCTACCCATGACTTAGAATTGGCCGCGGTGGTCCATGCTTTAAAGATATGGAGACATTACTTATATGGTGTCCACGTGGATATTTATACAGATCATAAGAGTCTCCAGTACATCGTCAAGCAGAAAGAGTTGAATTTGCGGCAACGACGATGGCTAGAGTTGCTAAAAGACTATGATGTTGAAATCCTGTACCACCCCGGAAAGGCAAATGTTGTGGCTGATGCTCTTAGCCGTAGGTCGATGGGAAGTCTAAGTGATGTACGACCAGAAAAGAAAGAGATGGCCCGTGAACTTCAGCAGTTAGCTAGCCTAGGAGTCCGAGTGGTGGACTCAGGTAGCAGCGGAGCTACTATTCGGAATTCAGCAGTTTCATCGTTAGTAGCGGAAGTAAAAGAGCGACAATATGAAGATTCCATGCTAATGCAGTACAGAGATACACTCCCTCAGAAGGAGGAGTCATCATTTGACATTTCGGAAGACGGAGTTCTCCGATGTCGAGGCAGGTTATGTGTTCCCGATGTGGCAGGTCTACGCCATCAGATTTTGAGAGAAGCTCATTGTTCCCGTTACTCCGTTCACCCCGGAGCGACGAAAATGTATCATGATCTTAAGACTATATATTTGTCACGTCCCGGCTAGGGGCCGCGACGGGTACCCGGGACTAACCACCAAGCACCGCTCATACTATCATTTACCTAACCCATTTAACAATCATTCATCTATTACCGGTTAACTTTAAAAAGAGGATTTGTTTTTCATTACAAAAATATAACGCGTTGATACAAAAACATATTTCAATATACTTATACACATGCGTACTACCCATGTTGTGGAACCACACAACCCACATCGAGCATCTATGAGCCTCTATTGAGTGACATACAAATTTATACACAAAAGGAACAACCAACTAGCACCTCCGGAAGATGGAGTGCTCTTCAGATCGGCTAGTGACTCCTATCAGTCTGGACCGCTTTCCCGTCTACCTGTGGGCATGAACACAGTATCCAAAGAAAAGGATGTCAGTACGAACATTGTACTGAGTATGTAAGGCATACATCAAGAAATAAAGTAAGAATAACAAAATAAAGTAAGTACAAGGAGATAATCGATAACTGCTTGCCTCTTATGGCGGATCCTTGCATACATACTCATAAAGCATCATATAGTAAATTGCTGCGGAACGCGCAGCCCGATCCATATGTCATCATATGTTAGTGCCGAGGAACGTACGGCCCGATCCATAAATATAATAAGTTAGTGCCGAGGAACGTACGGCCCGATCCATAACCCATACATCCCGCGTCCGGGCATCCCGCGTCCGGGCATCCCGCGTCTGGGATGGAATCATGATATGCCAGCTGTACAGGTAGCTATGCGTTATAGCGCCTCACCTTTCCCCCTTTCCCCTGAAAACATTTTCAGATCATATATATATACATACATAATATACATGGCATGCTGGAGAGCCCAAGGAAAAGCTGTAAGTACGTTGGAGTGACGTAAGGTCGAAAGCCTCGGATTGTGTTATGGAGTAATCATCGTCGCTGTGTCTCGCCTTGAAGGAGCAATTATTATAAGGCGAGACCATCAATGAAGAATAGAATTAAAAGAAAGCATAGAATAAAATCATGAACTTCATAAGGCATCCATTCATATACTTTGGAAGATTTAGAAATAAAGTCACCATCCATGAATAAATTGAGAAATCAGTAAATAGCTCAACGTTCTCATAGTCCTTGAAATCGTAAACTTGACACTTTTAAACATAAGATTTGCTCTCATCATGGTCAGCATAATGATACTTTCACTTTTGACATCATCATTGTTATTGAAAACAATATCCACGGTCATTATCATAACGCTCACATAATCGCAACCTTTAGTTTGGAAAATAGGAGTACTTTGGAAAACATTTATGAAATATCAAGAAGGAAATCGTGCTTCGGAATCTTAGATTATTTAACCTTTGATAGCAAGGAAAAGATGGGAGCATTTATGAAATCGTAAGCTAGGGATCATGCCTTTGAAAGAAAGGGAATAGCCTCACATACCTTCGACGCTTACAATTCTTATTGCTTGCTCGCTCTCCCTTAATGCACTCGTATACCTTCAAGAGAATTCATGTCGTCATTAGCTAAGTAGTTACAAGAACAGACTACCATTTCTAAGGAAAATTGGGTAGCACTCCCTTCATTTCTAATACTTTCCCCATGTTTCATTTCCACTCTCATACATTCGTAACGACACTCACAATATTACTTTCAACAATCATCACTTAAACACTTTAAGAAAAATCTACCATTTTCCTCCAATTTCTCCACATCCATGGTTATAGCTCGTTATCACGTTTTCTTGTATATAATACTTATTTCATGGTCTAGACGTTATTTATAACATATTCACAACCGTAGCTTATCAACATTCATGACTCCATTCAACTATTATTCAATTGTGCCACTATTTACCCATACAAGGCCCATTTTCTATGTTCTTATACATTTCAAGTATCTAAGCCTTCCAATACCTTGAACCATATGGTATAGTCATGAAACATACCTTGGATGATGGTGGAACAAGCCTTGAGCAACAATACTCTTTTTATACCAAAACCCTATTTCAACCCTTTTTGAGATTTCTTGAAGAAAATGACTTCCAATAGAGTCTCATGCACTAGCTTTCATGAATTAGATGTTGATGATCTTGGTTCCCCTTTGATCTCTTGAATTTTGTGGATGAATATTTGGAGAGCTTCTAGAGTGTTCTTGAATGGTGTAGATGCATAATGAAATAAAATGAAGCCTTGGTCCCCTTTATTAATTCAAAATCTGGTCTTTAATGAATTCCAGTCGGGGTGAACAGTGGTCGTAAACCACAGTTTACGAGCCGTAAACTAGTTTGCGAGCCGTCCTCCCTGGTCGTATTTAAGCATGTCCAAAACAGAGAAGTTGGCTGAAGAATATTGCAGTTTACGATCGAGGTTTACGGTCCGTAAACCAGTTTACGGGCCGTATTCCAAGTCGTATTTAAGCATGTCCAAAACAGAGAAGTTGGCTGAAGAATATTGCAGTTTACGATCGAGGTTTACGGTCCGTAAACCAGTTTACGGGCCGTATTCCAAGTCGTATTTAAGCATTTCACCACTTAACAAAAAGTTGAAACTTGAAAGGCTGGAGGACGATGGTGGTTTACGGTCCGTAAATCACATTACGGGCCGTATACCACTTCACGACCACTGTGCTGAATAAAATTCCATAACCTTTTCATTTCCAAAAAATTTCCCGAATCATCACCCCTTGCTTAGTAAAACACCCCACACTCATACCCTTGTCGTTCTATTCCTTGTACATGTACGGGGACTTTTTCCGAGGTGTAACATTCTTCCCCCCTTTCGGAACATTCGTCCTCGAATGTTAACTCAGCGGGGATTCTAAGAAAATTGGTCAGAGTTTCCTTTGTAATTTGGACACTACCTTTCCATTACAACAACCCACAATATCTTCGCCTCACAGGGCCATATTACAATATTAACACATTTATGGCCACACACGACCAAAAACTTAAAATTAAAACATACATACCATCATGAACTCTTCCTGGAAATTCGACTAGGTGCTGATACTTGGCTTCCGCATTCACTCTGGCTTCCCTAGTATTTCTCCCCGAGTATTGCTTATGCCACCAAACTCTGATTTAAGCCACCTCCTTTTTTGAAGTCCTCGCACTTACCTATCTAATGTGGCAAGGGGTACTTTCTCATACATCAACTTTCTTGTCATTTGGGCATCATTTTATTGACATGCTCCTAGTGGGAGTTCTAACATATTTATAAGCTACCTTTCTTGTTGCATACGATCTTATAGGATCTAATGCATCGGAACCTAACTCCCTCTTTATTCCGTGATTCTATCGCTCTCGTAGGTTGTCATATCCTCGGGCTTCTATAGTGAGTAGGTAACCTGTACTTATACTATGCCCCAAGCAATTATTCCCTTTGTCTCTCACAGCAATTCCAACTCGACATTTCAGTTCCATTTACCACATACTCTCCTTTAACTTACCCCGGGCATCATGACTCTCTCACCCTTACTTTACCTCTTACTCTTCTCCTAAGTGTTCACTTGGTCTCATTGGCGACGCGTAAACATCTACGAATTACATACTCCTTTTTGCGCGTTTCTCATTCGTACCCATCCATCCGTATACCTGCATCCATGTCTATATTCGCATTCATAGTCGTATTCATCTATATGCCGTATCCACGGTCATATTCATCTAAGTGTCAATATCCTTCTCAATGCCCTTTTTGCTAACGCCCTTACCTCGGGAACGGGGTAACTTTACAATAAGACCCATGTTAATATCATGAATTATTCTGTGTCTCAGGCCTGCATGCCTTCTTCTTGGGGCTACCGTCACCCACTATATTCACAACATTCTCCGGGGTTATATTTTTATTTAGGCTAAAAGAGTATTCAATCCCGGAAGTCATTAAATCAATATAAGGACAGAGAAACGAGAGTTTCCATTCTGCTAGAAGAGTAATAGTAACAAATCAGTACTCCCTAAACTGATTCCAACTCTCCTCCAACCATGTCGTGCAATCAGAGTTTCACAATTTTGTTTCTCGTTTTACGCCACTTGGGACCTTATGGGACACAACGTCTCACAGATCGGCCTTATACTTCGCTACAAATTCAGCTGAGATTTATAATTTAGAGGGACGATGAGGTGGTATAATCTTAGAGAATTGTGAGTCCACCTCTGCCCGTCACCAGTGTTTTTCCATCTTTGCCGACCCACGACTCTTCTTCTTCCCCCTTCTTCTTGCTTTTGCGTGTCCTTATTCTACCGCTTTTAGTTTGACACTCCCGTAGGGTTCGTCACTTCAACCTTCACTCTGGTATCTTCTCTCTTCGCTCCCCCCTTTTAAGGGTTTTACTCGTACCTGTAAATCTTAAATTCACGTACTTCTGTCCATACTACATCTTACTCATACCGTTCCCCATAATCTACGGCTATAGCAATTTATGTGTGAAGTCTTAGCGTACTCACCTTACAGTCTTGTAACCAAATAACGCGCCCGATATAGCGACCCGAACAAAAATGTATTTTACCTAGCCCATCCAATAGTTATGAGTATCTACACCCGCTCCTCTTAACAACTTCCTGCCCCATAGGGACGCTTATATTAATAGTAGGTCTAGCCATCCATGCCACCCATCTAGTGTCACTTCCCTCTTCTCTGGCACTCAAAATTTGTTCGTAACGCCACCTTCGTTTCTCTAGGACCTAGGTCTCTTACGCCGCTAATACGCCCCATGCCTCCTTATTCTCTTACTCTTGTTTGCGCTTGGAACCGATTTCATCTCCGCATTGTACCACTATCATTATTAGTTATCACTCTACTTCATCGCTTCATCGTCGTACAGTAGACCCACAACTCATGATCAACCTTTCCTCTTCAACTCTTTACCTCATTCACTTTACTCGTTCTAACTTGGTATGGGATATTTGTAGGAGATATGTTCTCCTTTAACTACCACGCCACTATTCTTTAGGCACTCGTACTTTGTACATTTCCTCTTTACTATCTTATCTCCTCCCACTTAATAATCGATCCTTGACTCTTCGCATGAGGGACCATATTCTTAACTGAGTACCGCTTTGTTCTTTAGGATACACCACCTGTGTCAATCCGTCCCTTGCTGCCTGAACTAATTCTATCCGTCCTGATCCTCCCCCATCTCGCTCCTATCGCGTCGACCTTCCTCCTACTAATTATCCTACTTTCATTATTTATCCTTACCGCAGTCTTAATCTTTTACACCCACTAGAGATATCATCCATACCCTTAATTATGCCAAGTACGACTTTTGCTACTCTGCTATGTCCCTTCACTTTGATTCCCTTTGACTTCCCCCTTTTTCTGTCGATAGTCTCGATCGTTGAAGAATTCCTGCGCTGAGTTTTCCCTATCAAGGTCCTTCAAGCTTTCTCATTTACTGTTCCCTGGTTTGCTTGCCGGTTTCACGCTTGCATTCATATAAAGCTTAACATGCCCTTAGGCGTTTCCTCGTTATACTTTACATTACAGTCCCCGTTACGTGCTCATAACATAGGATAGCCTCACGAAGTAGGCATACTTAACCTATTATCCTTTTTAGTCAGTCATATAGCATTTACCATATGGATTACCTGCACATGTGTTCGCATTAATCATAAAACGGTGCTAACAATATACCTGGAGTAATATCATGGGAAGACTTAGGATCCCGTCGTTCAGCTAACGCCTGGGTATGATGCTGGGATCCGCTTGGACTAGGCGTTCTTCGGTCTCTACCACTGCTTACTAGCCCCTGTGGCCCTGACCTTGGAGGGTGTGTCGATGATGAAGAGCCCATTACCATTCCCGTAGTCCGAACCTCACTTTTACCACGTAGCGATGGACAATTTCGCTTTAAATGGCCTGGCCTAGCATAGGCATAACAAACATCCGAGCCCCGGCGACACGGTCCCCAATGTTACCTGCGACACTGAATACATCGTGGTACTGGTGACCTCTTCTGACCGGAATCACCCTGAACCCGAGAACGAGAAACTCTGAGACTCTGGGATGACCTTGAATAAGCAGGTCCATCAAATCTGGGTCTGGGAAACTGTGGAGTATCTCTAATCTCACGGTCAGACCCAAAGGAATTAGCTCCCTTTCTCCAACCCCTGTCATCGTGACTCGCATTCTGCCGCTGAGTCTGAGCGGCTACCAATTGAGTCAGTAAAAGAATGACCTGTCTCATCTCTTGGCCCGCGGTATCTTGTGAAGGAACAGGGGGTACTGGAGCTAAGACCGAGGCTTCCCTCTGGTCCTTAAAAGTGGGCGAGGTATGGGAAAATTGAAGTGGGACGTTATTCTGGGGTTCACCCTCCTCCATATCCGTAGACGGATCTCGATCAAGCCCTTCTTCAACCACCATCTTGCCCTTCTGGGCCGTCGTAGCTTTTCCCTTCATCGGTTCTGCTGAAATGACAACGCACCGTTAGGGGAGAGATAGTCTTATAACACAGCTCTATCGCACAATCTATCAAGAAGAAAGATGGTCATGTTTCCTAAATGCCCGGTAGCCTCCTGTTTATAGATGTGGTGCACAACACACCGATAAACAAGACTCTACTAGACACGGCTCGTAGACACTTCCTAGGATGAACTGCTCTGATACCACTTCTATCATAACCCGGCTAGGGGCCGCGACGGGTACCCGGGACTAACCACAGAGCACCGCTCGTACTATCATTTACCTAACCGATTTAACAATCATTCATCTATTACCGGTTAACTTTAAAAAGAGGATTTGTTTTTCATTACAAAAATATAACGCGTTGATACAAAAACATATTTCAATATACTTATACACATGCGTACTACCCATGTTGTGGAACCACACAACCCACATCGAGCATCTATGAGCCTCTATTGAGTGACATACAAATTTATACACAAAAGGAACAACCAACTAGCACCTCCGGAAGATGGAGTGCTCTTCAGATCGGCTAGTGACTCCTATCAGTCTGGACCGCTTTCTCGTCTACCTGTGGGCATGAACACAACATCCAAAGAAAAGGATGTCAGTACGAACATTGTACTGAGTATGTAAGGCATACATCAAGAAATAAAGTAAGAATAACAAAATAAAGTAAGTACAAGGAGATAATCGATAACTGCTTGCCTCTTAAGGCGGATCCATGCATGCATACTCATAAAGCATCATATAGTAACCTTTGGTTTGGAAAATAGGAGTACTTTGGAAAACATTTATGAAATATCAAGAAGGAAATCGTGCTTCGGAATCTTAGATTATTTAACCTTTGATAGCAAGGAAAAGATGGGAGCATTTATGAAATCGTAAGCTAGGGATCATGCCTTTGAAAGAAAGGGAATAGCCTCACATACCTTCGACGCTTACAATTCTTATTGCTTTCTCGCTCTCCCTTAATGCACTCGTATACCTTCAAGAGAATTCATGTCGTCATTAGCTAAGTAGTTACAAGAACAGACTACCATTTCTAAGGAAAATTTGGTAGCACTCCCTTCATTTCTAGTACTTTCCCCATGTTTCATTTCCACTCTCATACATTCGTAACGACACTCACAATATTACTTTCAACAATCATCACTTATACACTTTAAGAAAAATCTACCATTTTCCTCCAATTTCTCCACATCCATGGTTATAGCTCGTTATCACGTTTTCTCGTATATAATACTTATTTCGTGGTCTAGACGTTATTTATAAAATATTCACAACCGTAGCTTATCAACATTCATGACTCCATTCAACTACTATTCAATTGTGCCCCTATTTACCCATACAAGGCCCATTTTCTATGTTCTTATACATTTCAAGTATCTAAGCCTTCCAATACCTTGAACCATATGGTATAGTCATGAAACATACCTTGGATGATGGTGGAACAAGCCTTGAGCAACAATACTCTTTTTATACCAAAACCCTATTTCAACCCTTTTTGAGATTTCTTGAAGAAGATGACTTCCAATAGAGTCTCATGCACTTGCTTTCATGAATTAGATGTTGATGATCTTGGTTCCCCTTTGATCTCTTGAATTTTGTGGATGAATATTTGGAGAGCTTCTAGAGTGTTCTTGAATGGTGTAGATGCATAATGAAATAAAATGAAGCGTTGGTCCCCTTTATTAATTCAAAATCTGGTCTTTAATGAATTCCAGTCGGGGTGAACAGTGGTCGTAAACCACAATTTACGAGCCGTAAACTGGTTTACGAGCCGTCCTCCCTGGTCGTATTTAAGCATGTCCAAAACAGAGAAGTTGGCTGAAGAATATTGCAGTTTACGATCGAGGTTTACGGGCCGTATTCCAAGTCGTATTTAAGCATGTCCAAAACAGAGATGTTGGCTGAAGAATATTGCAGTTTACGATCGAGGTTTACGGTCCGTAAACCAGTTTACGGGTCGTATTTAAGCATTTCACCACTTAACAGAAAGTTGAAACTTGAAAGGCTGGAGGACGATGGTGGTTTACGGTCCGTAAATCACTTTACGGGCCGTATACCACTTCACGACCACTGTGCTGAATAAAATTCCATAACCTTTTCATTTCCAAAAAATTTCACGAATCATCACCCCTTGCTTAGTAAAACACCCCACACTCATACCCTTGTCGTTCTATTCCTTGTACATGTACGGGGACTTTTTCCGAGGTGTAACAATATTGGTGGAATGGGATGAAGAAAGATGTAGCGGTCTTCGTAGCTCAATGTCCTAATTGCCAACAAGTGAAGATAGAACACCAAAAGTCGGGTGGCTTATTGCAAGCTATAGAAATCCCAACTTGGAAGTGGGAAGTGATTAATATGGATTTCATTACAGGGTTACCCCGTTCTCGACGTAAATATGATTCTATATGGGTGATCGTGGATAGACTCACAAAGTCAGCGCATTTCTTACCGGTCAGAACGACATATATGGCAGAAGATTATGCCAAGCTTTATCTTAAAGAGATAGTGAGACTCCATGGCGTTCCGGTATCTATTATCTCCGATAGAGGAACTCAGTTTACAACCAAGTTTTGGGGGTCTTTCCAAGAAGGTTTAGGGACCCAAGTGCGACTAAGCACGGCATTTCACCCCCAGACCGATGGGCAAGCTGAACGTACTATTTAGACTCTTGAAGATATGTTACGGGCATGTATGATAGATTTTGGAGGAAATTGGGATGACCATTTGCCACTCATTGAGTTTCCTTACAATAACAGTTACCATTCTAGCATTCAAATGGCACCGTATGAGGCTCTATATGGGCGAAAGTGTAGATCCCCAATTGGGTGGTTTGAAACCGGAGAAGCTAAGTTGATAGGGCCAGACTTGGTCCAGTAAGCAATAGAGGAAGTTAAGCTCATACAAGACCGGTTGCTAGCGGCTCAAAGTCGTCAGAAGTCCTATGCGGATAATCGTCGAAGAGACTTAGAGTTCGAAGTGAAAGATTGGGTATTTTTAAAAGTGTCGCCGATGAAGGGCGTGATGAGATTTGGCAAAAAGGGGAAGCTCAGTCCCCGGTATATTGGGCCATATGAAATTGTGCGCAAAATAGGCAAAGTGGCCTATGAGCTAGATCTACCTCCAGATTTGGAGTCAGTCCATCCAGTATTTCATGTCTCGATGCTTCGGAAGTGTGTTGGAGATCCTACGAGGATCGTCCCAGTGAATGATATTCAAGTGACAGAAAAGTTAACTTATGATGAAATACCCATTGCCATATTAGATAGGCAAGTACGGAGTCTTAGAAACAAAGAAGTGGCCGCAATTAAAGTTCTGTGGAGAAATAACAATCGAGAGGAAATGACATGGGAAGCGGAAGAGAATATGCGATCCAAATACCCACATTTATTTCAGCCCTTGGAACAAGTCCAAGATGAGACGTCAAAATCATAAGGTATGCATGTTTTCCCTATTATACATTCAGGTCGTGTGTGGCTAAATTTCTAGTGCTGTTGTATTATTGCCCTGTGAGTCATTGTTATTGTGGGTTGTTGTGGCAGGGAGGTAGTGCCACATTACAGAGGAAACTCTGGCAAAATTTTTATAGTATTCCCCAAGCCTTTAACATTCGAGGACGAATGTTCCTAAGGGGGGTAGAATGTTACACCTCGGAAAATTTCCCGTTGGTACGCAAGTAAATGAACTAATGATGTGTGCGAGGAGTGCGAGTGTATAATGTTTCATGGGAAATTTATGTAAAGGGATGTGGATGATTAGAATGAAAAGTCGAGAAATGAGAAAAATCGAAAGTTGGCAAAACTGCCTAGTGGTCGTATATTGCAAAATACTGACCGTAAAGTGCAATACGGTCCGTAAACTGGCAGTCGTAAACTGCCATGCAAAAGCTTCAGCTTTCTGCCAATGGTCGTAAAGTGAAAATATGGACCGTAAACTGGTATACGGTCCGTAAACTGCCAGGTCGTAAACTGGCATGCCAAACTTCAACTTTCTGCCAGCCGAGGAAATGGTTAAATACGACCAGGTGGACGGAGGACCGTAAAGAGATTTATGGCCCGGAAACCATGGTCGTAAACCACCATGAAGGCAGCCCAGCTTCTGGTTCTGGAATTGGTTAATTGCGCCCATAGAGGACGAGCCGTATAGTGGAATACGGACCGTAAACCTCCATGGACGACCACTGTTCACCCAACACAGATTTTCCAATTCATTAAATATGAGGATCAAGACTTATTTTATTTCATTACAACATTACACCACTTCTCTCTAACACTTCTCTCTACATTTATTATATGAGTTTTCAAGGATTATAAGCCATCAATAACATTAAGACAAGTGAATCAAGGATAAGGGAATCATCAAGGATCATCCAAGTCAAGAAATCCAAATGGAGAAAAACTAGGGTTTTACTCAAAGAAGAGTATTTTCAACCAAAGCTTGTTCCTACAACTTCTAAGGTAAGATTCATGATTTTTACAAGATGTTTAAGGTATTGGAGAATTAAAATACATGGATTGTAGAAAAGGTGGTCAACTAGGTCATGAATGAGGAATAGTGACATTTTGAGAAATAGTTTGAATTGAGTTATGAATGTTGTTGTGTTGTGGTATGAATGTGTTATAAATAGTATTAAGATCATGAACTAGACACTTTAGACGAATGGACGAAGTTGGATGTTATGACCATGAATGTGGGTGAATTAGAGGCAAATTGAGGAATCTAGATAATGTGGATGATGTGAATGACTAATGGCCATTGTTATGATATTAATGAAGGTATAAATGCTAGCATTGGAAGGGAACGTACAAGTGTAGAATAGTTCAACGGAAAGGTATGTAAGGCTAACCCTTCTTTCATAAGGCATGGTTCTTGGCCAAATTCCTAATTCCTCTATATGAGTATGTTGTCTTCACATCGTTGACATTCCGAGCTCATAAGCTCACGACCCTTGATATGTACTATGATTATACTATGTTCCTCGTATGACGAGTAAGTCCATAATGTAGATGTAACGATAACGATGAGGATAGTAATGATGATGAGAGTAAAATGAGATTAGAGATGCTTACGAGCTATGATATAGGTATATGTATGCCTATGAAGGGCTATGATAAGACCCCGAGCTTATGATGTCGGGTAAGACTATATGTATATGACTATGTATAAAGTATGTATACGATTACGAAACGCGCGCACACCTCTGCAGATGGTACGGATAACCCTGATGCCTTGGTAGGGCCAGGTATGTATGACCTTGAGCCTTGGTTGGCCAAGCATGTATAAGACACCGATCCTATGAGGTCTGGTATGCTATGTATATGAAATGACTATGTATATAATAAGAATATGAATGTGATAAGACTATGTATAAGAATACGAATAAGGACATGTATATGAATATGAGCACAAGTATGGTACGAGTATTATTATGGGATACGAACGACGATGTATGCAAGTAAGCGACATGATGATGATATTACTGTCTCCCCTCCTATGCTATTTTCATATGATATCTATTATACTTCTATATTGATGTTGATCATGCTTTACATACTCAGTACATTCTTCGTACTGACGTCCTTTTGTTTGTGGACGTTGCGTCATGCTCGCAGGTGCACAGGGAGACAGACTTGATCCATAGCTGCTTATTCAGAGATTGCATAGCAGAGCTCCATTTCTTTCGGAGCCGTAGCTTTTGGGTACTTATTCTTTTGTGTATATAATTATGGGCATAGCGGGGTCCTGTCCCGCTCATACGATATGTCATACTCTTAGAGGCTTGTAGTCATGTGTATGTGGGTAGAGATGTTCGGCCATGTCGGCCCATGTTTTGTATATCTTTTGTTAGCCACGTCGGCCTTGTACTTATGATGTGGCATAGATGCCTATGATATGTTAAATGATGATGGTCGTCTGATGGGATCATTATGATTAACGATAAAAAAAGCACGAATTGACTTATGGTTCACCTAGATGTTATGTTATGTACGATAAGGGGGTGCTCGGGTGGGGTAGCACCGGGTGCTCGTCGCGGCCCCCTAGCCGGGTCGTGACAATTAAGATCCTCAAATGCTATTTCTTACTTATCGAAACATTGTATACATCGTGCTCTTCGCTAGCTTATTCACTGTACGTTAATGGGATATTTTTCAAGGTGTAACATCCTTCTCCCCTTTTGGAACATTCGTCCTCGAATGTTAAACACTCGAGAATTCTACGAAAATTTTGCCAGAGTTTCCCCTGTAATATGGCACTACCGTCCTGTCATAACAACCCATAATAACATTGCCTCACTGGGCTATAATACAATATCAGTATATTTATGGCCACACACGACCAAAAGCATGAAAAGTAAGCATACATACATCATAATGTTAGTGCTTCATCTTGAATCCCTCATGGGGGTTGGAATAAGTGCGGATATGTGGATTTCATTTTCTCCTCCACCTCCCAAGTCATTTCTTCTCGGTTGTTATTTCGCCACAAGACTTTGACTGAAGTTATTTCCTTACTTTGAAGTCTTCGTACTTGCCTGTCTAAGATGGCAATAGGCACTTCTTCATATGCTAGCTTTTCTGTCACATGTACATCATCAATCGGAACAACCTCGTAGGATCCCGAACACACTTGCGGAGCATCGATACTTGAAAGACCGGATGAACTGATTCAATTTTTCAAGGCAAGTCCAATTCGTAGGCTACATGACCCACCTTGCGGATAAATTTATAGGGTCCAATGTATCGAGGATTTAACTTCCCTTTCTTGCCAAATCTTATCACCCCTTTCATTGGCGACACCTTCAAAAATACCCAATCATCAACCTGAAATTCCAAGTCTCACCGGCGGTTGTCTGGATAAGATTTTTGGCGACTTTGGGCTATCAACAATCGATATCTGATCACCTTGACTTTTTCTACCGCTTGCTGAACCAATTTAGGGCCTATTAGCTGTACTTCTCCTATTTCGAACCATCCAATTGGGGACCTACACTTTCTTCCATATAAATCTTTATACGGAGCCATTTGAATACTGGAATGGTAGCTATTGTTTTATGCAGATTCAATAAGGGGTAAGTGGTCATCCCAACTACCACCAAAGTCTAAAACACACGCTCCTCGCATATCTTCCAAGGTCTGTATAGTACGTTCGGCTTGTCCATCAGTCTATGGATGAAATGTTGTGCTAAGTTTCACTTGGGTACCTAAACCTCCTTGGAAGGACTTCCAGAACTTGGCTGTAAACTGTGCTCCTCTATCTGTGATAATAGATATTGGTATACCATGGAGTCGCACAATCCCCTTGAGATACAACCTTGCATAGTCTTCTGCTGAGTATGTGGTTATGACTGGAAGAAAATGAGATGCTTTCTTGAGTCTGTCCATGATCACCTATATGGAATCATACTTGCCTCGGGAACAAGGTAACCCCACAATAAAATCCATTTTGATCACTTCCCATTTCCAAGTAGGATTTTCCATCGCTTGCAATAACCTTCTTGGCTTCTGATGTTTGATCTTTACTTGTTGGCAATTTGGACATTGGGCTATAAATTCGGCTATGTCTCTCTTCATGCCATCCCACAAATATATCAACTTGAGATCATGATACATCTTGGTTGCACCTGGGTGAATAGAATACCGAGAGTAATGGGCTTCTTCTAGAATTCTACGACGTAGTTCTGCAACATTCGGAACACATAGCCTGCCTCGGTATCTAAGAATTCCATCCATGGAAACATCAAATAGGGACTTCTCTTTTCCAGGAGATATGTCTCTGCAATTGCACAAGTGAGGATCTTCATACTGACGCTCTTTCACTTCTATATTCAGGGATGAAACTGTGGGATCATTTATACTAATCCCTGCACTGCCTGAATCAATCACACGTACTCCAAGATTAGCTAATTGGTGGAGCTCATGAATCATTTCTTTCTTCTCCGGAGGAACTTCACATAGGCTGCCCATTAATCATCGGCTAAGCGCATCAGCCACTACATTTGCTTTTCCGGGGTGGTATAAAATATCCACATCGTAATCTTTCAATAACTCTAACCACCGCCTCTGCCGCGGATTTAACTCCTTCTTTTTGAAAATGTATTGAAGACTCTTGTGATCTGTATAAATATCGACATGCACTCCATACGAGTAATGTCTCTACATTTTCAATGCATAAATAACTGCAGCCAATTCAAGATCATGAGTTGGATAGTTTTTTTCATGTTTCTGCAGCTGTCTCTGGTCGTACATCACATAAACTTCCCATAGATCTGCGGCTAAGAGCATCAGTTACAACATTTGCCTTTCCGGGGTGATATAGGATATCAACATCATAATCCTTTAGCAATTCTAACCACCGTCGCTGCTGCAAATTCAACTCTTTCTGTTTGAAGATATACTGAAGACTCTTATGATCTGTATAAATATCCACATGGACACCATATAAATAATGTCTCCATATCTTTAACGCATGGACCACTGCAGCAAATTCTAGATCATGGGTTGGATAATTCTGCTCATGTTTTCGCAATTGCCTTAAAGCATACGCTATCACTTTGCCATGTTGCATCAACACACAGCCTAGCCCAATGCCTGAAGCATCGCAATAAACAACATATCCTGCCAATCCCTCTGGAAGTGTCAAGACTGGGGCCGAAGTCAATCTGCTTTTCAACTCTTGGAAGCTACATTCACAAGCATCTGTCCATTGAAACTTTGCCGATTTCTGGGTCAACTTTGTGAGTGGTGCAGAAATAGAAGAAAAACCTTCAACGAATCTCCTGTAATAACCTGCTAAGCCCAGAAAGCTACGAACCTCCGTAGGGGTTGTGGGCCTTGGCCAAGTCTTCACGGCCTCAATCTTTTGACTATCCACTCGAATACTATCGGCTGCCACAATATGCCCCAGAAATGCCACTGAGTTCAACCAAAACTCACATTTGGAAAACTTTGCAAACAACTCTCGAGTTTGAAGAACTCCCAGGACAATACGCAAATGGTTCGCATGTTCTGCCTCGGATCTAGAATACACCAAGATATTGTCGATAAATACAATCACAAACAGATCTAAGAAGGGCCTGAACACATTGTTCATCAGATCCATAAATACCGCCGGTGCATTAGTTAGCCCGAATGACATTACCTGGAACTCAAAATGACCATATCCTGTTCTAAAGGCTGTCTTAGGGATATCTTTCTCCCTAACTCTCACTTGATGATACCCAGACCTCAAATCAATCTTTGAAAACCATTTGGCACCTTGTAATTGATCAAATAAGTCATCAATCCTCGGAAGAGGATATTTATTCTTAATCGTCACCTTATTCAATTGCCGATAATCAATGCACATTCTCAAGGAGCCATCTTTCTTTCGGACAAACAATACGGGTGCTCCCCACGGGGATGAACTGGGCCTAATAAAGCCTTTATCTAGCGGGTCTTTCAATTGCTCCTTTAACTCTTTCAATTCTGTGGGAGCCATTCTATAAGGAGGAATAGATATAGGCTTAGTGCCTGGCAACACGTCAATAGAAAAGTCGATCTCCCGCTCGGGAGGAAGACTTGGAAGCTCTTCCGGGAACACATTCGGAAATTCATTTACTGCAGGAACTGACTGAAGAGTCGGCGATTCAACTTCTACATCTTGAACTCGAACTAGATGGTAAATGCAACCTTTCATGATCATTTTCCGTGCCTTTAGATAGGAAATAAACTTACTTTTTGGTGACGCCGTATTCCCTTTCCATTCTAAGACTGGTTCTCCCGGAAATTAGAAACGAACCATTTTCATTCTACAATCAACATTGGCATAACAAGAAGCCAACCAATACATGCCCATAATAACATCAAAATCCACCATTTCTAACTCATGCAAGTCGATCATGGTACGACGATCACAAATCACAATTACACAATTTCTATATACTCGGCTAGCTATTACTGATTCACCAACGGGTATAGACACCTCAAAAGGCTTGATCGACTCCGGTTCGACTCTAAATCGACCCGCAATATATGGAGTAGCATATGACAATGTGGAACCCGGATCAATCAAAGCATATACATCATGAGAAAATACCGATAATCTACCTGTAACCACGTCAGGAGAGGACTCAAGATCTTGGCGTCCAGCCAAAGCATAAACACGGTGCTGAGGACCGCTAGAACTGGGGACTCTCCCTCTGCCTCTACCATGGCCGACTGGCCCATGTGAACCTGGCCCTATAGGGCGTACAGACGCTGAAGATCCGGCTACCGACCCTGAAGGCTGGGTCCTACCTCTACCATGAACTGAGGGGAAATCACACATAATATGGCCTAGTCGACCACATGAATAGCAAACATCTGAACCCATTCGGCATCTACCCCAATGCAACTTCCCACACTGGGAATATCGTGGTACGAGTGGCCTTACCTGACCTGAATCATCTCTAAACTGAGACCCCGAATAGCTTTGACTCGGCCTGGAACGAGGAGGTCTATCGAATCTCTGGCCTGAAAACCGTGGAAGTGCACTAGTCATAGAATAGCCTGAGTGCCTAGATGTCACGACCCAGCCCCGTGGGCCGCGACTGGCACCCTACCTGGGTACCCAGACCAAATCGCATATTCGATACCAAATCCAAACTTATTTCAGAATTTTACAAAATCATAGCAAACATAGGTTATATCAAAATATTTCTTAAGCGGTCGCACAAATCAGAGTGTCATATCAAATACAAACTGAGCGGCGGAATGGCCATCGCCGGTCAAAAGCGCAAATATAAGCATAAGGGCCATTTAGGGCCATCATAACAAACAGACCGCTTTAAGACCAAAAAAACAAAATCGAACAAAAATATATAGGACCCTCGCCCCACATATATGACTACAGGCCTCTACGAACTCAAAACAAAGACAGATGGCGAGACAGGGCCCCGCCGTACCCAAATAGTCAAATGTACAGAATGCACACACAACAGGGGGTATGTACCAAAAGTTAGGCTCCAGATCAAGGGGAGCGCTTCAACACAGCAGAATGGGTAGCCTAAACCGGAGGATCTCCCAAACGAGCTTCTGTACCTGCGGGCATGAAACGCAGCCCCCCAAAGAGAGGGGGTCAGTACGAAATATGTACTGAGTATGTAAAGCACGGAGTACAGATATATGAACCAAACTGAAAGTAAATCAAAAGACAAAGTAGAGAACAAACCGGAGTGTCAAAATCCGTATCAAATCATATACATATACATAATGCAGGCGAAAATCATGCAAAGCTCAAGAACGTGGTCGCCACTCCGACACTGGCGCCACACACAGCATAACACCAGAAGGTTTCAAATCTCCGTACATCCCCGAACACAAACATAATCATAGGTGAGCGTATCGCATCACGAGCCATATCACAGCATAACTCCAAACGGAACCCGGCCCTATGGCGAAGCCTCGGGAACCGTAACACAGCATACGGCCGAATTTGTCATAAGGCGCACGAATCAAAACCGGCCCGGGAACCGGTGAACGAAGTCATAATAAGGCACGAGCGGAGTCGTGAGCAAACAAATGCAAATCATACTTCAAAATAGTCTTCAAAACATAATAGTTTCACAAATCGTTCCATAGTACAAAATAATCGAATACTTAGTCGATATAAGGTTTCATTTCACAAAACGTTTCCAAAATAGTACGTATAGTTCAAAACATAACTTGGCGCATCGTAATGTTCAAAACATACCCCGTAGGAGGAAGTTCCAAAAATCAGAAGTAGTATATCCAACCCCATTCACAAAGATAGCCCAATGAGATAAATAGGGCGTTTCGGGGTAGCGGGCCCACCTCGAGTCAAAGTGAGGTGGCGAATATATTTTTACAAACATTTAAATGCCAAAGGTCATACATAATCGTTTCTAGGTTACCCGACCACATTTCGATAGGTTTCGGACGAGTGGTGGCATTCTAGCCAAAATAGAGCCCTTAGGCTTCAATTGAATTGAATGAATAGTAACATTTCTGTGGATCGGGTTTCGAGGAGCAGAAATGCTCCGGAAGTTCCAATATTCGCCTAGGATACTAGGACATGCCAAATGAAGGAGTAGGGAACTTTACATACCTCACAGATGTCGTATGCTCTCCCAAAAGTCCAGTCCCGTTTCGCCTGAAATCTGCAAATGGCCAAAGTTACCAATTGAGATTCTTAGGCTAAAAATGCCATTAACTTCATTTTTGCTTACCGAAATTTCGGCAGCATTTCCCCTATAAATCAAACATCCCCGAGACTTAGCTCGGCTCAAAATATATCAATAACAACAGCCCACACATCAACAAACAACACAAGCAATAATCAAACCACTCTAGGTTCAAAGTTCAACTTTATTACTTAAGTTGGCAACTTTCATTCAAACTTCCAAAACTCCAATTCTGTATCTACATAATTGTATTCATTTCCTCATTCAAACTTATACAATCACATCCTAACTACAATCCAAGCCAAACACGAAATTTCCCCAAAATCCATTACTTTCCATAATTCTTCAAAACATCAAAAATTCACGACGAACATTCTAACTCACGTCGTTTCATTCCGAATTCATTAACATCATTATAAATTCATATTTAAAGTCTCTAGCACCCTAAATATACAATGATATACATAATGATACCAAAGGTATACGCTTTCCGATAATATCCGAAATCATTTTCCAACGCCAATTTAATTCATCAATCAATCATTTACGACACAAGGATCACAACAACACATTATGCCAACTAAACAAGATCAAATTCATATTCCTTCTTCCTCCTAGGGCACACGGCCACAACACCAAGTATACATACACCCACGGTTTCGCACACACATTAAAACTACGAAATTCTCGTCTATTCTCAATCATTAACACATTCATACCAATTCTATAACATTAGAGGGGCAAAATTCTTACCTTTTCTTGAATTTCCGACTTGTCGCAAACGAGGTTCTTGTGCCAAACTAATTATACCCCGTTGAAGAGGGCCTTGAGTACTTCACAACTATGGGAAGAACAAGAATTTTTGCTTAACAACAAAGCTTGGAAAATCTTTCTTTCTCCTTTTCTCTCCTTCGGCCGAGAGCTCTCTTTTGAGTCAAAGTGGAAATGTGATTTTTTCTTGATAAATTCTAAGTGTGAAGTGATATATATCCAATTGTATAAGTCATGTGCTCAACACATGACATTAAAAATGGGTTGGGCTTTGGCCTTTGGCCGGCCCCTTCAAGAAATCTTGGGCCTCATTTGTGTTATATTTTTCTTGGCCCAATTCATAAAACGTCCCGTTTTGTAATTCCTGAAACTAATTTCCGAAATTCCAAATTTACCCTCGGCCTTCCCCGATGTCTTAACATTAAAGATTCCATAACCAACATAGTCATATTCACAAAAATCAAATCATATCCTTACAACACACAAGTCGTAATTATTTCTCGATTTTCAATCATACGAAAAACACGGGACATAACACTAGACATCTGCTGTCTGTGCCCGCCTCTGAACTCACTCATCGGACCTGAAGATCTGGCCCTCTTGCTATGTCCCCTATCATGCTCGCATTCGCTTCTTTGCTGTTGCAGGCTTTCTTCTTAGTTCTGAGCGTGAGCCTGAATGTGTGCAATATCCATATTGTCCTGAAGGGACGCAGTCAAACACCTATCCATCAAATGTGGCCCTAGGCCGTTGACAAATCGGTGTACCCGGTCGCCCATGTCCGCTACCATGGCTGAAGCATACCTAGCAAAAGAATTAAAGCGGAGACAATACTCTAAAGCACTCATGCTACCTTGCCTCAAATTTAAGAACTTATCGACTCTAGCTCGCCAAACTTCTGGAGTCATATAATGTCGGAGGAAAGCATCAACAAACTATTGCCATACCGGGGGAGGTGCATTGGCTCCCCGTGAAGCCATCAAAACTGTGTACCATTGGATCGAGACATCTCTCAATCTATACGACGCTAACTCCACCGATTCGGTGTTCGAAGCATGTATCAATCGAAGCGTTCTCAACATACCATCAATGAAGTCCTGAGGGTCCTCCTCTGGCTTTGACCCAAAGAATTCCGGAGGGTTCAAAGTAATGAAGTCACAGGCTCTTGCACTAACAGCCCTGTCACCTTGCCCTGTACTTTGCCGCTGAGTCTGGGCAGCAACCAACTGAGTAAGCAAGTGTATGGCCTCTTTTACATCTTGGCTCGAAGCGTCCGGTGGAGGAGCTGGAGCATGGGCTGAGGCTCCCTCACGCTCCTCTAATATAGGTACTGAATGGGAGGACTGAGATTGAGCCGCACTCTGGGACTCACTTTCCTCTACTATCGGTGGCGGTGCTCTTTCAGCCCGCTTTTCTACCCCCGTCTTGCCCTTTTGGGCTGCTGTAGCCTTTCTCTTTACAGGCATTTCTAAAATGCACAACACACGATTAAGGAACAAGAAATTCTTATATCATAGCTCTATCACACGATTCTTATGAAGAAAGAAGGTCATTTATTCCTAAAATATCCGCAGCTTCTTGTTTATAAGTGTGGCGCGCAACACACCCATAACCAAGACTCTACTAGACACGGCTCGTAGACACACCCTAGGACTGAACTGCTCTGATACCACTTTTGTCATGACCCGTCTAGGGGGCCGCGACGAGCGCCCGGTGCTAGCCCACCCGGGCACCCCCTTGTCTTACTCTTATGCTTACGTCTAGGTGAGTCACATAATTAAACACATAATCCTATTCATTCATCATACTAGTCCCATTGGACAACAAATGCTTTTATATCATCGTTGGCATCTATGCCACTTCAATGTACATGAGCCGACAAGGCTATCAAAACGATATACAAAATATGGGCCGACAAGGCCAGACATATCTAACCATATACACATGTTTACGAGCCTCTAAGAAGAGTATAACATATCACATGAGCGGGACAGGACCCCGCTATGCCCATAACTATGTACACAAAAGAATAAGTACCCCTAAAGCTATGGCTCCGAATGAAATGGAGCTCTGCTATGTAGTCTCTGAAAATGTAGCTATGGATCAAGCCTATCTCCCTGTGCACCTGCGGGCATGACGCAGTGTCCACAAATAAAAGGACGTCAGTACGAAGAATGTACTGAGTATGTAAAGCATGATCAATATCAATATAGAAGCATAATGAACAACATGAAAAATAGCACAAGATGGGAGATGGTAATATCATCGTCATAGGCACTTACATGCCTTTCATAGGGCTTTCCATTTCTAATGCGTATTTGTGTACTTACATCCAATCGTATCCGTTCCAAATTTGTACTCGTATTCGTATACATACCCTTATTCACATTCATATCGTATCATATTCGTATTCATATCATATACATAATCATATCATATACATGGCATTTACATAGCATACCCGACCATGCCGGATCGGTGTTTCATACATACTTGGCCAACCAAGGCTCAAGGTTACTCATACCTGGTCGTACCAAGGCTTCAGGGTTACACCTACCTGGCCCTACCATGGAGTCAGGGTTATCCGTACCATCTGCAGAAGTGTGCGCGCGTTACGTAATCATATACATACTTATTTACATATCTTACCCGGCCTCATAAGCTCAGGTTTCCATAATAGTCATACATAGACACATATACACAATAGCCCATAAGCATCTTTACTATTTTCGTCATCATCATAATCGTCATCAACATCATTGTTACTATTATCGTCATTAATCACATCTATCTTTATAGGCTTACTCGTCATACGATGGATTTAGTGCAATCGTGGCGTATCAAGGATCGTGAGCTTACTAGCTCGGAAGATCAAATCATTTGAAGGATATAATAGTCTCGTAGAAGATTTAGATATTTGGCCAAAGAATCATGCCTTATGAAAGAAGGGTTAGCCTTACATACCTTTTCCGTTCAACTATTCTACACTTGCGTGTTCTCCTCCAATGCTAGCGTTTCTACCTTCATTAAAGTTATACTATCATTAGAATCTATAGCTAGCATATATGACTAAAGCTAGAGAAAATCGGACAACATCTCCTCTATTTATACGACATTCCTCTATAGCGTATATCAACTCTCAAACTTCAATAATACATTCACGATTCTATAACGATGGTCGTTATTCATCCACATTATCCAATTTTGCTTTCAATTACTCTTATCCATGGCTATAACACATGACTACGTCCATTTACATACATTGTTCACCTCACGTTCTCAACATCATTCATAGCATATTTACATCACAATACATCAAGACTCATAACTCAATTCAAACTATTTCTCAAAATGGCACTATTCCACATTCCTGACCCATTTTGCCATACATTTCTACAATCTATGTATTTCAACTCTTAAATACCTTAAACAACATAGAAATATCATAAATCTTACCCTAGATGTCGTTGGAACAAGCCTTGGTTGATAATACTCCACTTGAGCAAAACCCTAGTTTACGGGCCGTATTCTAGTTTACAAAGTATGCTGGGGATCATGGTGATTTACGATCGCAGTTTACGGGCCGTATTTCAATTTACGATCCGTATTCCAAGTCGTATTTAACCATTTGAACATTTGACAGAAAGTTGAAGTTTTGGAAGTTGAAATACGACATGGCAGTTTACGGGCCGTATACCACTTTACGGTCCGTATGTTATACGCCGTATTTTTATACGTCGAGTTATTCGCAAGAGAATCGACTCAAGTTAAAGACGGGATCATTTTCGGGTACGAAATAGGAACTTTTAATTTCCGATTTTAATTAGTACACAAATTGTTTATAAATTTTATTTAGTGTAGAAATATTATTGGAAATTAGGGACTAATTAATTGTGATTAGATTATTTAGTAAGGATTAATGATTTATTAAAATTAATTAATTTAATTAATGGAAGTGGGCCCCACCCGCAAATAAATAAAATAAATAAATAAATAAAACATAATCAAATAGATGAGTCATTGGAGTGGGCACGTGTCCTATATGTGGACCAAATATATACAGTCATATTGATGACCAATTTGGACTAATTTCATTTCATTTGCAAACCTTGCTCAATTAAAGTTAAGAGCTTGAGCAGCCATGGCAGCTGCTGCTCACGGCTAGCTGCTGTTTTGAAAAAAATAATATTTTTTCTTGCTTTGATTAAATTCTAAGGTAATTCGCAAGTTCAAGGAGGTGATAGCAACATTGGATATTGAATTGAGGAAGAAGAAATAGTGAATTGGAGCAAATAAGTGTAGAAATTCCTCCGAGTAAATTAAGGTAAGATTTTCTTATTTTGTGGTATAATTGTATTAATGGTGTTGTAATGGAAGGATTAAAATTGGATTAGATGAAATTGGAAGTAAGAAACTGCATGAATTCGTTGTTATACGAAAGTGTGGGTTGAAAAGGATTAAAAAGGGTTATTGGATTGTTAGGGTTGTTTATGGGCTGAATTATAAGGATTCTATATGAATATTGCTATTGTTTTCATTGCTGGTATTTCTGTGATAACAGGAGAATAATTGGAAATTCGGGTTAGGCGAATATATAGGGGAAATGCTGCCCGATTTCCGTTAAGTCGTTAACTAATAAAAAACCCTAATCAAGAAAGTATGAGTTAAAGAATAAGTTCTATAAGCGATGAGCTGCGGAATTACGAACTAGAAAGTATAGTACTAACGATAGAGTTACTTGTATATTAAATAGGCTAAAGGGGCGACGAAGCGAACGAGATTACGAATAACCTTCAGCAGGTATGTAAAGCTGTCCCTTCTTTCTTTTGGCATGTCTTAGATTTATGTGACGAATGATATGAGCTTTGGGGTAATTCCATTCATAAGTTTCGAGTGTGATTCATGATTCTTATTCACTTCTTGATGTTACAACTCTTAAATGATTGAGCTTCTCTTTCATGTTTCCTATCGTTGGATAGTAGTCGATATATAAGCTCCTATTCTTAGAAGACTCTACGATAACTGATGTCCTTGACTTCTATAAGCTATTTCATACTATATTGACATGTGTCTATGATTCCTAAGGCTCTTTCGATATTATTTATGATGACATTCGAGGGATATTTGATATGATTGTCGCTATTGATACTCAGGTGTTAATCGCTTATTCTTATTCTGTTTGAGTCTTGATAATGTTTTAAATTGCATATGGTTGCTCACTACTCTGCTCGTGCATACCTCAATATGTCTTTCACCGAGTCCCGGGCCGGGTATGTTATCGTGCACAGTTTTACTGCATTGTTAACCGAGTCCCTCACTAGCGTTATGTTGTGTTTATGGAGTTATGCTGTGTTATGGCGTTATGCTGTGTTTATGGAGTTATGCTGTGTTATGGAGTTATGCTGTGTTTATGGAGTTATGCTGTGTTATGGCGTTATGCTGTGTTTATGGAGTTATGTTGTGTTATGGAGTTATGCTGTTTTATGGAGTTATGTTGTGCTATGGCATTATGATGTGTTTATGGTGTTATGCTGTGTTATGGCGCCAAAGACGGGGTGGCGACCATGTTCACCGAGTCCCATAACGGGCGGGATATGATATATGATATTGACATGCATGATTTATGTTTCAAAGGCAAGTGTTTTGGTATTCTGGACATTGTACTTGTTTTCTGTACTCCTTATTTCAAATAAGATCCTTTTTACTGTATTTCATGATTTATATACTCAGTACATATTCCGTACTGACCCCCTTTCTTCGGGGGGCTGTGTTTCATGCCCGCAGGTACAGATAGTCGGTTTGGTGACCCTTCAGCATAAGAGTTCTACTCAGCTGTCTTGGAGAGCTCCGTTGTTCCGGAGTTTAGACTTTTGGTACAGATCGTATGATATGTATATATATGTATGTTTATCCACGGGTACGACGGGGCCCTGTCCCGTCATATTTCACTGTTAGTACTCTTAGAGGTCTGTAGACATGTGCGTGGGTTGTGTAACAGTTATGTTCAGCTGTGCCTATACGATGTGCTATGATATGATGTTCGTCTGTAATGGCAGCCTTGTCGGCTTGCATATGACATGATATTGATATGTAGTGGCAGCCTTGTCGGCTTACGTATTATTTTACGATTTGATCAGTTGTGACTCCTCAGGAGACAGTTTATCTGGGTATATATATGATGTCGTTTTGAACCTTCGGAGTTCTTTTGTGAGTTTCCATATTGTTCGAAATTTCAGTTTGACTATACCCGATAGGTATTTATACGGTTGTCCAGGTCGGGCACTAGTCATGGCCCACGGGGTTGGGTCGTGACAACAGTGGTATCAGAACAGTTCGTCCTCGGAGTGTCTACAGACCGTGTCTAGTAGAGTCTTGTTTATCGGTGTGTTGTGCACCACATCTATAAACAGGAAGCTACAGGACATTTAGGATGTTACCTTTCTTTCATATCTAAGATCGTGCGATAGAGCCCAGCCATAGGAAATGAAATTCCTTATACTAACCTTTGATTTCAGCTGAAGAACGACATCGACAGAAGAGAGCGACTGATGATATTGGAAGTTACAAAGTACACAGGTAAGCAACGATGCGAAAGATGCACGTCGGATAAGGTAAGAATATTGAAGTATGATTGAAACATAAAGTTGAAGAATGAAAGGGAAGGTAGATAAGAAGGTATAACAGGATCAGGTACGTCTCGAGGTGCGATATGTGAGGTAAGTCCCGACACCTTTACACTTTTTCTGGAAATTGGGAGCCCTATGTGGCTATGATACGATAAGATATATGCGTATATATGTTGGCCCTGTGAGGCATTATTGGTATTTTCTGCGTGCAGGTTCTGGGATAGTAAGAAGTACAGAGGAAACTCTGCCCAAATTTTCCCAGGAATAGGAAAAAGAAGAGAATGAGATATAGGTTCATAATATGTCTTGAAAGTTGATACTGATAGGGTAAATTTATTATGTTGGACTAAAGCTTTAAGAGATACCCTCCATGTCATTCGTGAGGGGCACCATTCTTACTTGGGAAATTTTATTTCGATAAAGCCTATATGAGCAGCAAAGTTTGGAATTCATTTGAATGGACCAGAATGCTTTCCAGCAACACTTTTGCCTTAGAAAAAGCTTATGTTGAAGGGCAAAAACGTCCGGTAATTAAGTTTCACTTTTATTGAAAAGTACAAAGCATACAGCCAGTAGTTTATGAACTAAATGATTCGTTCACGACTCAAGAATAAATCTGGAGGTAAACCATGTGAATCAAGCACTAGAAGTCCTGTGGTGCTTGTCGGATTCTAGTTTTTCTTCTGGTGGTGGTTGAAGAATGTTTCATGGTGACATTTTATTAGTTTTAATCAACTAATTGGAGATGGAAATTGTGGAAAGAAAAACTCAAACTTGTGGGCTGTCTAGGATCATGTGTTTCACGTGTTGTTGATGAGATGCTAGGATAATTTGGAAGGGCTAGCGACTCTAAGAGATGGTTTAGAAAAGGTGGCAAATCTTAACAGAAGGTTATATTGAGGTATCGACTGAACTGATAATCAGGGATAAATCACGATAAGTTTACAATTAAAAGGAGTAATAGCATGATTGAGATAAAAGTACGAAGGAGGAAGAATTATGACAAATTATGAAGGTATTGATAAGACAGCTTATGAGATATTAAGGATAAGATTGATCAGAAAGGGTGAAGGGTTAAGTACGCCTAGTCCACAGAGTGTAATTAAAACATAGTAAAAATCGTGAATAAGATTAAGAAGTGATACGTTATAGGATGGATTACGAACAAGATGTGATGTGAATACTATAAGGATTGCTATAGAAATGAGTAAAGCCTAGCAAGGAAGTAACTAAAGGATATGATGTGATCAGTGTGAAACGGAAAAGCAAATAAAAAAAAAGGGACTTACAAACTCCTATAGGGAAAGTTCAGAATAGGGATCAAGTGGTAATGAAAGTGAAGGCGAGCACAGGAAGGGAAAGAGCTAATAGGAAGAAGGAGATAAGAAGAAAGCGAGTGGGATTACAGTGTAGCGATGAGTTATGACATGTATAGCTAAGAAAACGAGTAATATAAGCGACAGAATTGTGAAAGACCAACCTAAAGGAAGATGAGCAACGAGACAGAATGAATGCCAGAAATGACTGGTATGATAAGAACAAATAGGGATGAACAAAATATGTTTTGAAAATGAGAAAGGGGTTATGTAGATTTACCGAAGGATACAGGAGTAGCATAAAATTCCTCGTGCATAAAATAAAAGATGGACATAGACTGGAGAAATGAAAGGAATACTAAAGGAAGCACCCAAGACAGACGTAATTAATTGAGTATGAGTATAGAATAAAAGGGAAATATATAGGTACGAACTTAAGGTGTAGTACGATGACAAGGTGGTAAGACAAGACTACTATTAAAACGAATTTGATATGATTTTGAGTAAGTCAGAAGTTAGCGTTGGGTATACAACAAGGGCGACAGAGCATGAAGCATAAAGGAGTATTGCGTGTATGTGACTTCACCTCGGAAATAGTGAAATCCTTAAAGGACAAGGATTGTGGATTTGCGAAACAACTGACGTATTGTGAACTTATTAGAGGAAACAGATGATATCCATTGAGATAAAGATAATACTACAAGAGAATTTTGGACACTTATCACCGGAATATAAGTGCTACTTAATTGAGAATTTGAAACGACGATAAGCACTAGCTAATTACTGATTGGAATGAATGGAATGTGGCTTCGGATAAATTGCTACATTAATTACATTACTCGGGTACCAACCATCAGATACGATTTTGTACTATATATCAAGAGTTCTCATCGCCTCGTGATTGTGTTGGAGTTTCATACATGGGTGATCTAAGTTATAGATGATATAAAGGAAGACATGGATATGGTGCAGTGTACCAACTGTATTGGAAAAGAATCATATGAATTTGGAAATGGGAGATGGGTACGTAGAATAGAATATAAATAGATAATGATGTGGGTACGCCCTAAAGGGGGGAAGCGGATGACAGAGATGCAAGTGTAAGATGAAAATAACCGACACTGCAACACATTTAATGTGGATATTTTAACTTCAAGTGAGATCCCTTGCTGAGACAAGTTAGTAAGATTTGAAAGCCAGCAATAAACGGATAGAAGTCAAGATGGTATTTGAGATAGTGCTGAGAATTATTGGTAAAGACCTTGGATAATATGACATCAGAAGGTGGATGCTTATAAAAAGGAAGAATACGACAAGAGAATGGTAACGAGTAACTTAAAAGATATTATAAGGGGTAGCAAGGCTATACTGGATTAGAAGTTAAGACGTTGGCAACAGAGTTATTGGCTAATGATATTGTGACATATAAGTAGCAAAGGAGAAAGGATAGAAAACCTCCTATAGTAGGATATGAGAAAATCAAATGGCGAATAAAGGAAGGGAAAGGAGCGTGACAAGATAGACCGCAACTGAGTCTTAGTACATATAAGATATGCAAAACGGGATGAACCAGGAGGGGGAAAGACTATGACTAAGATTGGATATACTCTGTACAAATTGTACAAGAATAGTTATGCAACCTACGAATAATTATATGCTAAGGATGAGACCAAGTGAGTACTTGATAAGAAGAATAAGAATTCAGTACTAACAACATGATTGTGATATTTTGGATACATTAAGGCAAGGTGTTAGTTGGTTTGAGCCAAATTACCGAGATAGAATTGGTACTGAGGGAAAATAGGACATGACCATGGTTGAGCCAAGGATTTACCCCGATCCCAATTGTAAGACACAAGAGGAAAATGCAAGGTAAAGCATGAAGACTAGTGAGACGATGCTAAGGTATTTCTCGAGCTGATTTGAGAACCTACACATACCCTTGTAAAGATTCCAATATGATGTGTGATAGGAGAACTTTGAGCAAATTTAAGTGAAAGGGCAATAGAAGAGTTTGAAGTAAAGATAAAGAAATGACCCGAGATAATATGCCTAAAATGTTACAAGTTGGATTAAGGAAAGTTGTGAAATGGTTTAACCGAGACGATCAGAACAAGCGGGTCACTGGTTACTGGGTGACAGTGAATTTATATGTCAAATCAAGAGAAATTCTTTCGGAATTATACCAGTTAATAAAAGTCAGAGCACAGGGCAGCTGTGTAAAGTTATTATATGGGGAAACTTCAGTGCTACTTGATAACCAACTCCAAAGATGGAGATTAAGAGCTAAAAACAAAATGACAGTTAAAAATCTTTTTAAGAGAATGTCGAGAAGTGATACATGATGCGGAAGATTTCAGAATACGGACTGTAACAGCAGGACAAAGCAAGGTTGTGGGAGTAAAATAATGTTACATCTTGGGAAATGTTGTTTTATTCGTAGAGTCTGTGAAGGGTCTACAAGTTACTGGAGGTATGAAATACTCCAAGAATTGTAAATTCTAATAAATCGATGAGGGATGTCTGCGCGTTACAAGTTTTTATTTAAAGATTAAAAGGTAAATTGAAGTGAACGATATATCATCTTAAGGGAGTAACTGTAGAAGAAGAAAGAGTCGAGTTGCGGCTAAGTGCACTATGAATACAAGTCCGAATCAATCAGTGACAGTACAACTGAACAGTATGCAGACAAAAGAAAGAGTAACACTTCAGCGGAAGAGCTCGAAATACAACTGACAACCGACTGTGAAGTAAAGAGGAGAGAAAAAGGCAATGACGTGGAATTATTACCTCGAGAAGCAACATAAAGAAGAAATAGTACAGGAATGACTATGTAGCAATCTGGAATGCGTTATAGTGAATTATAGGACGAATGGAAGAGGTATGTAAAAGGGCATAATTAAATAAGAGGAAACTTGAGGAAGTATTGGGAGTTCAGGACCAGTTTAACATTCGAGGACGAATGTTCTAAAGGGGGGAAGGATTTATACCCCGTATTTTTATACGTTGAGTTATTCGCAAGAGAATCGACTCAAGTTAAAGACGGGATCATTTTCGGGTACGAAATAGGAACTTTTAATTTCTGATTTTAATTAGTGCACAAATTGTTTATAAATTTTATTTAGTGTAGAAATATTATTGGAAATTAGGGACTAATTAATTGTGATTAGATTATTTAGTAAGGATTAATGATTTATTAAAATTAATTAATTTAATTAATGGAAGTGGGCCCCACCCGAAAATAAAATAAATAAATAAATAAAACATAATCAAATAGATGAGTCATTGGAGTGGGCACATGTCCTATATGTGGACCAAATATATATAGTAATATTGATGACCAATTTGGACTAATTTCATTTCATTTGCAAACCTTGCTCAATTAAAGTTAAGAGCTTGAGCAGCCATGGCAGCTGCTGCTCACGGCCAGCTGCTGTTTAAAAAAAAAAATCTTGCTTTGATTAAATTCTAAGGTAATTCTCAAGTTCAAGGAGGTGATAGCAACATTGGATATTGAATTGAGGAAGAAGAAATAGTGAATTGGAGCAAATAAGTGTAGAAATTCCTCCGAGTAAATTAAGGTAAGATTTTCTTATTTTGTGGTATAATTGTATTAATGGTGTTGTAATGGAAGGATTAAAATTGGATTAGATGAAATTGGAAGTAAGAAACTGCATGAAATCGTTGTTATACGAAAGTGTGGGTTGAAAAGGATTAAAAAGGGTTATTGGATTGTTAGGGTTGTTTATGGGCTGAATTATAAGGATTCTATATGAATATTGCTATTGTTGTCATGGTGGTATTTCTGTGATAACAGGAGAATAATTGGAAATTCGGGTTAGGCGAATATATAGGGGAAATGCTGCCCGATTTCCGTTAAGTCCTTAACTAATGAAAAACCCTAATCGAGAAAGTATGAGTTCAAGAATAAGTTCTATAGGTGATGACCTGCGGAATTACGAACTAGAAAGTATAGTACTAACGATAGCGTTACTTGTATATTAAATAGGCTAAAGGGGCGACGAAGCGAACGAGATTACCAATAACCTTCTGCAGGTATGTAAAGCTGTCCCTTCTTTCTTTTGGCATGTCTTAGATTTATGTCACGAATGATATGAGCTTTGGGGTAATTCCATTCATAAGTTTTGAGTGTGATTCATGATTCCTATTCACTTTTTGATGTTACAACTCTTAAATGATTGAGATTCCCTTTCAAGTTTCCTATCGTTGGATAGTAGTCGATATATAAGCTCCTATTCTTAGAAGACTCTACGATAACTGATGTCCTTGACTTCTATAAGCTATTTCAAACTATATTGACATGTGTCTATGATTCCTAAGGTTCTTTCGATATTATTTATGATGACATTAGAGGGATATTTGATATGATTGTCGCTATTGATACTCAGGTGTTAATCCCTTGTTCTTATTTTGTTTGAGTCTTGATAATGTTTTAAATTGCATATGGTTTCTCACTACTCTGCTCGTGCATAACTCAATATGTCTTTCACCGAGTCCCGGGCCGGGTATGTTATCGTGCACAGTTTTACTGCATTGTTCACCGAGTCCCTCACTAGAGGGCCGGAATATGACATATATATAATGGAGTTATGCTGTGTTTATGGAGTTATGTTGTTTTATGGCGTTATGTTGTGTTTATGGAGTTATGCTGTGTTATGGCGTTATGCTGTGTTATGGCGTTATGCTGTGTTTATGGAGTTATGTTGTGTTATGGAGTTATGCTGTTTTATGGAGTTATGTTGTGCTATGGCATTATGATGTGTTTATGGTGTTATGCTGTGTTATGGCACCAAAGACGGGGTGGCGACCATGTTCACCGAGTCCCATAACGGGCCAGATATGATATATGATATTGACATGCATGATTTATGTTTCAAAGGCAAGTGTTTTGGTATTCTGGACATTGTACTTGTTTTCTGTACTCCTTATTTCAGATATGATCCTTTTTACTGTATTTCATGCTTTATATACTCAATACATATTCTGTACTGACCCCTTTTTGTCACGACCCAGCCCCGTGGGCCGCGACTGGTACCCTACTTGGGCACCCAAACAGACTTACATTTTCAATCGTCATATTATAACTTAGTTCACATTTCAAATTCATCCTTTTTAAACAGTTCTGAAAATAATTATTTTCTTAAGCGGTCACGCGTATCAAAAATATCATATCGGAACAAAAGGGGCGGCGGAATACACATCGCCGATCATATGTACATATGCGAACACATGGGCCATTTTGGCCGCCATAACAAACAAGACCGCATTAAGACGCAAATCAGAAACAAAACGAACACACATAGGACCCACGACCCACATATATGACTACAGGCCTCTACAAACCAAAACAGAAACATATGGCGGGACAGGGCCCCGTCGTACCCCAAATAGCCAAAATACATAAATATATACATAACAGAGATATGTACCAAAATATGGGCTCCGAATCAAAAGGAGCACTCTGTAGTAGCAGGAAGTGTGGCCTACAGTGGTGGATCACCAACGTCTGTACCTGCGGGCATGAAACGCAGCCCCCGAGGAAAGAGGGTTAGTACGAAAGATGTACTGAGTATGTAAAGCATGGAGTACAGAAATTCAAACCATAACCGTAGTAAAAGTATAGAAAGGGAATACCGGATCAGTATATCAAAACCAGTACGGAAATCATATGTACATAATGCAAGTAAAAGAAATCATGCATAAGGCTCAGGAACGTGGTCGCCACTCCGACACTGGCGCCACTACACAGCATACTCCGGAAAGTTTCAAATCTCCGTACAACCCCGAACATAACACATCATCACACACATCATATCATAAGCCATATCACAGCATAACTCCATAAACGGAACCCGGCCCTATGGCGAGGTCTCGGGAACCGTAACACAGCATACTGCCGAATATATCATAGTGCGCACGATCACAAAACCGGCCCGGGAACCGGCGAACGATAGCATAATAATGGGCACGAGCAGAGTAGTGTGGAAACCAATGCAATTTACATATCAAAACATTTGTGATACTTGATATAATTATATGACAACCCGTTGGGTAAACTAGTCTGAATAACTGATCAATACGGGATTTATCTTACAGAAATATTTCTGGAATCGTATTTATAATTCAAAATGTAAATCAGAATATTATGGATTAATCAGAACATTATGCTTTAATATCAAAACATTATTCTTTAATAGCTAAAGTCATAAGCAAAAGTCTCTTTCCGATATCGTACAAAGTTAAGTCAATTAGGGCGAACGAAGGAGACTCGGGGCTAGTGGGCCCACCTCGGTTCAAATCGAGGCGGCGTACGAATTTTACAGACATTTAGCCCTATGGAATCGTCCATGAAAGCTTAGGGGTAATTCAATCATATTTATGAAATTTACGAAAGTTTGAATATTTCTATTCAACAAAGCATGAGTTTCTAATTCAATTTCACTTAATGGAATAGTACTAAAAGTAAACGCGAATTTCTATGAATAGAGTAATCCCCGAGGCTCAAACTCAAACCTAGAACATCTAGGACATGCCAAGAGAAGAAGAGGGATAGCTTTACATACCTTTTCCGCCTCCTGAACGTCTCCAAAATCAAGCCTCAAATCCGCCAAAATCTACAAATTGGTCACATTTACCAATTGTGAGCTATAGCTTCTAAGAATTCAACTTAAATTCATATTTGTCTACCGAAATTTCGGCAGCATTTTCCCTATACATATAGCATCCCCGAGACTTAGCTCGGCCCAATATATCAACAACAACAACCCAACAATGCCAACAACATCAAAATCATCACAAAACGCACTATAACTTAAATAGTTCTCTTTACTACATAGTTCAACAACTTTCATTCCAACTTCCCGTTATCAAACTAATATCAACATTTCCATATTCATTTACTAATTTAAGATCATTCAAACATAATTCAAGAACATTTCAAGCAATGCTCATGGATTCAAGCATTCCCGCCAATTCCATATTCTATCCAAAACCTCCACAATTGCCACAACATTAACAACTAGCATTGTTTCCTTCCAAATTCATTAACAACAACCATAATTTACATTTAGAATTTTTACTTTCACAATTATATAAAAACTATATAAAAATCATATAATTTCCCATAACAATCCGCAACCATTTTCAATGCCAACTCAACTCGTTAAACATTCATTTACGTCGTAAATGCCACAACGACACAACTGACACACTAAATGAATTCCCTTTCATCTCCCCTTCACTATACTATGGCTCACGACCATGATTCACCACACACACACACACACGGCTTCACACACATACATCACAACTCTATAATTTTCTTCTAATTTCAATCCTTATAACATATATACTTATTCCATAACATAAAAGAATAGATTTCTTACCTTTTTCTTCAAACTTCAAGCTTGCCGCAAACGTTGCTCCCGCGCCAAACCAATTATATCACGTCGGAGAGCGTTCTGAACTTAACAAGAATTCAACAAGAAAAAGATTTTTAGGATGAAGATTAAAGTACTAGAATTTTTTTTTTTTTTGAAAGGGTGGGTTTGGCCGAGAGCCTCTCTTGAGGTGTTCTTCAATTTTTTTTTTTTGCTTTGTTTCTTGAAGTTTCTTGAAGATTATCTTCATATATTAATTAGTCACATGACTTAGTCACATGACTAACTTCATGGATTTGGGCCAAGACATGTTGGCCGGCCACCCCTCTAGTTTGGGCCTAAATTTTTCTTGTATTGTTTTGAGCCCAATTCATTAGAAATCTATATTTGTAATTCCCGAACTAATTTTCCAAAATCCCAATTTTTACCCCTAGCCTTCCTCAACACTTCCTCACTAATATTTTTCTTTCATGAACAACTCATATGTTGAATAAAATAAAAACATAGTCTCATTTCCTACATGACAAGATTATTCCAAATTTTTCAAGTGCGCAAAAACATGGGATATAACATTCTCCCCCCCTTTAGAACATTCGTCCTCGAATGTTAAATTAGTCTTATAGGGTCTTTTGAACATGGCGGGGGATACTCTCTTTATAAATACCATACATAAGTCATTTGTCAATCAATATATCAAACTTAAAAGTTTAGATTACCTGTGGGCGTAGGAAACAAGTGGGGATACTTCTTCTTCATCTCATCCTCCGCCTCCCAAGTCATTTCTTCCCGGTTGTTGTTCCGCCACAGGACTTTAACAGAAGGCACTTCTTTGGTGCGCAGTCTCCTCACCTGACGATCCAATACAGCTACAGGTTTCTCTTCATAAGAAAAGTCCTCCGTTACCTGAATATCATTTACTGGAAATTTTCTGTCAGGATCACCAATACATTTTCGGAGCATGGATACATGGAATACCGGGTGCACAGCCTCTAGATCAGATGGTAGGTCCAGCTCATAAGCGACATTCCCAATTTTTCGGATAATCTGGTAAGGCCCAATGTATCGCGGACTGAGAAGCCCTTTCTGCCAAATCTCATCACGCCCTTCATGGGCGACACCTTTAGGAATACCCAGTCGCCAATTTGAAACTCTAACGGTCGACACCGTTTATCAGCATAAGATTTCTGTCGACTCTGGGCCGCTAATAGTCGTTCTCGAATGAGTTTTACCTTATCAACTGCTTCCTGAATCACATCTGGCCCAATTAATTTAGTTTCGCCCACGTCAAACCAACCAATCGGAGATCTGCATTTTCTGCCATATAGGGCTTCGTACGGTGCCATCTGAATGCTGGAATGATAACTATTATTATAAGAAAATTCAACAAGCGGCAAATGATTGTCCCAGCTGCCTCTGAAATCAATAACATAGGCCCGCAACATATCTTCCAATGTCTGAATGGTGCGCTTGGCCTGCCCATCGGACTGAGGATGAAATGTTGTACTAAGACTCACCTGAGTCCCCAATCCTTCCTGGAATGATCTCCAGAAATTCGCTGTGAACTGGGCACCTCTGTCAGTGATAATAGATACAGGAACCCCGTGAAGTCTTACTATTTCTTTAAGATACAATCTGGCATAGTCCTCAGCCGAATAAGTGGTCCTGACCGGAAGGAAATGGGCTGATTTCGTCAATCTGTCAACAATAACCCAAATAGAATCATACCTGCGTGGAGTGCGCGGCAACCCAACAACGAAATCCATATTAATCATCTCCAATTTCCATTTCTTGTAGTAATCCGCCGGGCTTCTGATGTTCGATCTTGACTTGCTGACAGTTTGGACACTGGCCAACGAACTCTGCAATATCCCTTTTCATGCCGTCCCACCAGTATAAACATTTAAGATCATGGTACATCTTAGTAGACCCGAGATGGATAGAATACCGAGCGTTATGTGCTTCGCCTATAATTTGCCGTCGTAACCCTACAACGTCCGGTACACATAATCTGCCTCTGTATAGTAATACCCCTTCAGACGAAATTTCAAATGGAGTCTTTTCTTAATTAAGGGCCACATTTCTATACTGTGCCAAGACAGGATCTTCGAACTGACGCTGCTTAACCTCTTTCATAATGGATGATTCAGCAACCTCCCGAACCGAAACCCCAGCATCTCCAGAATCTGCTAAACAAACTCCAAGGCTGGCTAACTGATGAATCTCACGAACCAATTCTTTCTTATCAGGCTGTACATCAGTCAAACTACCCATGGACTTGCGGCTCAGTGTATCAGCCACCACATTGGCTTTCCCCGGATGATACAAAATATCGACGTCGTAATCTTTCAACAATTTAAGCCATCTTCTCTGCCGCAAATTCAGCTCCTTCTGCTTAAAGATAAACTGGAGGCTCTTGTGGTCCATATAGATATCAATGTGGACCCCATATAAGTAATGCCGCCAAATCTTCAAAGCATGAATCACCGCGGCCAATTCCAGGTCATGAGTGGGATAATTTCTCTCATGCGGCCTGAGCTGCCGGGAAGCATAGGCTATGACTCGACCGTGCTGCATCAACACACAACCTATCCCAATACCAGAGGCATCGCAATAAACAACGTACCCGTCTGATCCTTCTAGAAGAGCTAAAACTGGAGCTGTAATTAATTTTTCCTTCAACATCTGGAAGCTGCGCTCACAGGCATCAGTCCACTGAAATTTTGCTGCTTTCTGAGTAAGCTTCGTTAATGGTGCCGCAATAGAAGAAAACTTCTCCACAAACCTTCTGTAATAACCAGCCAACCCCAGAAAACTGCGTACCTCTGTCGGTGTAGTAGGCCTGGGCCAATTCTGTACAGCTTCAATCTTCTGCGTATCAACCCGAATACCATCTGCTCCGACAATATGCCCCAAGAAGGCCACAGAAGTTAACCAGAATTCACATTTAGAAAATTTAGCATATAATTTCTGCTGCCGAAGGGTGCCAAGTACTGTTCTCAGATGATCAGAATGCTCCTCTGCTGATCGTGAATAAACCAAAATATCATCAATAAATACGATCACGAACATATCAAGGAAAGGCCGGAATACCCGATTCATCAAATCCATAAATACCGCTGGAGCATTAGTCAGCCCAAAAGACATCACTCTGAATTCATAATGCCCGTACCGGGTCCTGAAAGCAGTCTTTGGAATATCTGACTCTCGTACCCGTACCTGATGGTAGCCCGAACGTAAATCTATCTTCGAAAAATATTTGGCACCCTGCAACTGATCAAATAAATCATCAATCCGGGGAAGGGGGTATTTGTTCTTTATAGTCACCTTATTCAGCTGTCGATAATCAATACACATTCGCAGTGACCCATCTTTCTTTCTGACAAATAATACCGGCGCTCCCCAGGGTGATGTACTGGGTCTGATGAAGCCTTTGTCTAATAGATCTTTCAGCTGCTCCTTCAATTCTTTTAGTTTTGCCGGTGCCATTCTGTACGGAGGAATAGATATGGGCTGCGTATCTGGCAACAAATCTATAGTGAAGTCTATCTCTCGTTCAGGGGGAAGACCTGGAAGCTCATCTGGGAATACATCTGAGAATTCATTGACAACCGGAACTGACTGGAGCGTAGGTGTCTCGGCCTTAGTATCGTGCACCCGGACCAAATGATAGATATAACCTTTCTGAATCATCTTCTTAGCCTTGAGGTATGAAATAAACTTACCCCTCGGCGACGCTGTACTCCCCGACCACTCTATGACTGGTTCCCCTGGGAACTGGAAACAAACGACCTTTTTCTGGCAATCAACATTAGCATAGCAGGAAGCTAACCAGTCCATACCCATAATGACATCAAATTCCAGCATGTCTAACTCTACCAAATCAGCTTTAGTGCAACGATCATATATGATAACAGAACAATCTTTATATACCTACCTCGCTATAATAAAATCCCCAACTGGTGTAGCCACTTCAAATGGTTCTATAGGTTCAGGTATTATTCCAATTTTACTAGCAACGAGCGGGGAGATATATGATAAGGTAGAACCAGGATCAATCAATGCATATACAAATCGGGAGAAAACCAGTAATGTACCTGTAACAACATTTGGCGAAGCCTCCTGATCCTGGCGGCTAGCCAATGCATATATGCGGTTCGATGGACCGTTAGAATATGAAACACTGCCACGGCCTCGACCGCGGCCCGCCGGTGCCGGCAAACCCCGCCCTGCAGGGCGCATAGCTGTGGGAGTAGAAGATGAACCAGCGGCTAACCCCGTCAGCTGAACTGTACTACCAGAACCACTCGCCATCGGACAATCACGCATGACATGGCCCTGACGGCCGCAAGAAAAACAGGCTCCGGTAGCTCGATAGCACTCCCCTGGTTGCGATTTCCCGCAATAAGAACAACGGGGCCTGGGCGGCCTGGACTGGCTGGGACCCCTGGCTTTCTGTGAACCTGATACTCTGGAACTCTGACCGGCCCCAGATGGTCTCGCACTATCAAATCGTCTGCTGGCGGACTGTGTACCCCGGCCTGAAGGAGGAAGATATCTGCCTGACTGCTGCGACTGAGGCTGTCCGCCTCGCAAATCTCCAGAATATCCCGCGGATCTGGCCCTCTTAGGCGGCCTCCTGTCTCGATCCCTACCGGAATAATCGGCCCTATGCCGGTCCTCCATACCCTGAGCATAGGCCTGTAACCGGGCGATATCCATATCAGTCTGTGACGCCATCACCATGCAACTGTCAATCAAGTAGCGGTCCAGTCCTATCACGTACCAGTGCATCCGGTCAGCCATATCCGCTACTATCGCCGGTGCATATCGAGGCAGAGAATCAAACTTCAAATTATACTCACGAACACTCCGACCTCTCTGCCGCAGCTGTAAAAATCGGTCAACCCGCGCCCGCCGTAACTCCGGGGGCAAATCGTGGCGGAGAAAAGCTGCCACAAACTCATCCCAAGTAGCTGGGGGAGCACTCTCACCTCTGGACAGCTCCCAGGACTCGTACCAATTAGCAGCAACATCCCGTAATCTGTGCGAGGCTAACTCAACAGACTCAGTCTCTGAAGCCCTGACCAGTCCTAGCGAGCGCCTCATCCCCCGAATGAAGTCATGGGGATCCTCCTCGGGCTTAGACCCGAAAACCTCTTGGGGGACCGCATGTCAGAAAATCACGAACCCTCAGGCTATCACGCCTGTCATCATCATCATCACCTCTCAGCCCGCGTCTGCGAGCCTGTCCTGCTACCAAAGTAGTCAATAGCTGTACGACCTCCCTCAACGTCCTGTCCTCCGCCCCTGGCTGAGGAGCTGGAGGCTCGGGCGCTGGAGCCTCTGGAGCCTCTGGAGCTAATGATGGACCTGCTCCAGGCTCCTCCGGTGGTGGTGTAGCAGAACCCTCTGAGTGGGGCACAACATCGGGCAAATCCTGAGCACGAGCCCGGGTAGCTCTCTGCACCTGACTAGTCTCTCCTACCACCTCCTTGCCCTTCTGGGCAGCCGTCGCCTTCTTCGGAGGCATCACTGAAAGGAAACACAACAACGAATCAGAACAGAATCATCCTAATAGCACGGCTCTATCGCACGATCTAAGATTCAAAGAAAGGTAACACCCTAAATGTCCTGTAGCCTCCTGTTTATAGATGTGGTGCACGACACACCGATAAACAAGACACTACGAGACACAACCTGTAGACATTCCGAGGACAAACCACTCTGATACCACTTTTGTCACGACCCAGCCCCGTGGGCCGCGACTGGTACCCTACTTGGGCACCCAAACAGACATACATTTTCAATCGTCATATTATAACTTAGTTCACATTTCAAATTCATCCTTTTTAAACAGTTCTGAAAATAATTATTTTCTTAAGCGGTCACGCGTATCAAAAATATCATCTCGGAACAAAAGGGGCGGCGGAATACACATCGCCGATCATATGTACATATGCGAACACATGGGCCATTTTGGCCGCCATAACAAACAAGACCGCATTAAGACGCAAATCAGAAACAAAACGAACACACATAGGACCCACGACCCACATATATGACTACAGGCCTCTACAAACCAAAACGGAAACATATGGCAGGACAGGGCCCCGCCGTACCCCAAATAGCCAAATATACATAAATATATACATAACAGAGATATGTACCAAAATATGGGCTCCGAATCAAAAGGAGCACTCTGTAGTAGCAGGAAGTGTGGCCTACAATGGTGGATCACCAACGTCTGTACCTGCGGGCATGAAACGCAGCCCCCGAGGAAAGGGGGTCAGTACGAAAGATGTAATGAGTATGTAAAGCATGGAGTACAGAAATTCAAACCATAACCATAGTAAAAGTATAGAAAGGGAATACCGGATCAGTATATCAAAACCAGTACGGAAATCATATGTACATAATGCAAGTAAAAGAAATCATGCATAAGGCTCAGGAACGTGGTCGCCACTCCGACACTGGCGCCACTACACAGCATACTCCGGAAAGTTTCAAATCTCCGTACAACCCCGAACATAACACATCATCACACACATCATATCATAAGCCATATCACAGCATAACTCCATAAACGGAACCCGACCCTATGGCGAGGTCTCGGGAACCGTAACACAGCATACTGCCGAATATATCATAGTGCGCACGATCATAAAACCGGCCCGGGAACCGGCGAACGATAGCATAATAATGGGCACGAGCAGAGTAGTGCTGAAACCAATGCCATTTACATATCAAAAAGTTTGTGATACTTGATATAATTATATGACAACCCGTTGGGTAAACTAGTCTGAATAACCGATCAATACGGGATTTATCTTACAGAAATATTTCTGGAATCGTATTTATAGTTCAAAATGTAAATCAGAATATTATGGATTAATCAGAACATTATGCTTTAATATCAAAACATTATTCTTTAATATCTAAAGTCATAAGCAAAAGTCTCTTTCCGATATCGTACAAAGTTAAGTCTATTAGGGCGAACGAAGGAGACTCGGGGCTAGTGGGCCCACCTCGGTTCAAATCGAGGCGGCGTAAGAATTTTACAGACATTTGGCCCTATGGAATCGTCCATGAAAGCTTAGGGGTAATTCAATCATATTTACGAAATTTACGAAAGTTTGAACATTTCTATTCAACAAAGCATGAGTTTCTAATTCAATTTCACTTAATGGAATACTACTAAAAGTAAACGCGAATTTCTATGAATAGAGTAATCCCCAAGGCTCAAACTCAAACCTAGAACATCTAGGACATGCCAAGAGAAGAAGAGGGATAGCTTTACATACCTTTTCCGCCTCCTGAACGTCTCCAAAATCAAGCCTCAAATCCGCCAAAATCTACAATTTGGTCACATTTACCAATTGTGAGCTATAGCTTCTAAGAATTCAACTTAAATTCATATTTGTCTACCGAAATTTCGGCAGCATTTCCCCTATACATATAGCATCCCCGAGACTTAGCTCGGCCCAATATATCAACAACAACAACCCAACAATGCCAACACCATCAAAATCATCACAAAACGCACTATAACTTAAATAGTTCTCTTTACTACATAGTTCAACAACTTTCATTCCAACTTCCCGTTATCAAACTAATATCAACATTTCCATATTCATTTACTAATTTAAGATCATTCAAACATAATTCAAGAACATTTCAAGCAATGCTCATGGATTCAAGCATTCCCGCCAATTCCCTATTCTATCCAAAACCTCCACAATTGCCACAACATTAACAACTAGCATTGTTTCCTTCCAAATTCATTAACAACAACCATAATTTACATTTAGAATTTTTACTTTCACAATTATATAAAAACTATATAAAAATCATATAATTTCCCATAACAATCCGCAACCATTTTCAATGCCAACTCAACTCGTTAAACATTCATTTACGTCGTAAATGCCACAACGACACAACTAACACACTAAATGAATTCCCTTTCATCTCCCCTTCACTATACTATGTCTCACGGCCATGATTCACCACACACACACACACACGGCTTCACACACATACATCACAACTCCATAATTTTCTTCTAATTTCAATCCTTATAACATATATACTTATTCCATAACATAAAAGAATAGATTTCTTACCTTTTTCTTCAAACTTCAATCTTGCCGCAAACGTTGCTCCCTCGCCAAACCAATTATATCACGTCGGAGAGCATTCTGAACTTAACAAGAATTCAACAAGGAAAAGATTTTTAGGATGAAGATTAAAGTACTAGAATTTATTTATTTTTTGAAAGGGGGGGTTCGGCCGAGAGCATCTCTTGATGTGTTCTTCAAATTTTTTTTTGCTTTGTTTCTTGAAGTTTCTTGAAGATTATCTTCATATATATTAATTAGTCACATGACTTAGTCACATGACTAACTTCATGGGTTTGGGCCAAGACATGTTGGCCGGCCACCCCTCTAGTTTGGGCCTAAATTTTTCTTGTATTGTTTTGAGCCCAATTCATTAGAAATCTATTTTTGTAATTCCCGAACTAATTTTCCAAAATCCCAATTTTTACCCCTAGCCTTCCTCAACACTTCCTCACTAATATTTTTCTTTCATGAACTGCTCATATGTTGAATAAAATAAAAACATAGTCTCATTTCCTACATGACAAGATTATTCCAAATTTTTCAAGTGCGCAAAAACACGGGATATAACACCTTTCTTCGGGGGGCTGCGTTTCATGCCCGCAGGTACAGATAGTCGGTTTGGTGACCCGTCAGCATAGGAGTTCTACTCAGCTGTCTTGGAGAGCTCCGTTGTTCCGGAGTTTAGACTTTTGGTACAGATCTTATGATATGTATATATATGTATGTTTATCCAGGGGTACGACGGGGCCCTGTCCCGTCATATTTCACTGTTAGTACTCTTAGAGGTATGTAGACATGTGTGTGGGTTGTGTAATAGTTCGGTTCAGCTGTGCCTATACGATGTTCTATGATATGATGTTCGTCTGTAATGGCAGCCTTGTCGGCTTGCATATGACATGATATTGATATGTAGTGGCAGCCTTGTCGGCTTGCGTATCATTTTATGATTTGATCAGTTGTGACTCCTCAGGAGACAGTTTATCTAGATATATATATGATGTCGTTTTGAACCTTCGGAGTTCTTTTGTGAGTTTCCATATTGTTCGAAATTTCAGTTTGACTATACCCGATAGGTATGTATACGGGTGTCCAGGTCGGGCACTAGTCATGGCCCACGGGGTTGGGTCGTGACACCGTATTCCATTTTACGTTCAACTGGCCAAAGTGCAAATCTGCAACTTTCCACATTTTTCAGAACCTATAATTAGTCATTATGGAGCATAACCTATCTCTTATTGCAATTGCCTTTGGAACCTTATTTAGGGTCGTTAAACGTCGTTCCCATCTTATTAAAACATTGTATACGCTATGCCCTTTTTTAGCCTACCCACTGTGTGTTCGCGGGGAAATTTTAAAGGTGTAACACTAAGCCACTCACAAAGCGATGCACTCTATCTCCCATATCGGCCACCATATTTGGGGCATATCTAACCAATGAATTAAATTGAAGGCTATTGTAACGACCCAGCTAGGGGCTGTGACGGGTACCCGGGGCTAACCACCGAGCAACACTCGTTCTACTACTTATCATGCTCATTGACATTCTTTATCACATTCATACTCAAATAATAAGGAAATCACCTTTAATTTGAAGGCATAAATATTTTTATATACATAAGCCTCTCGGCTATCAAAATGATAACATACATTTGTAATCTCATGAGACCACGTAACCTACACTGCGTATCTACGAGCCTCTACTGGAGTGCTAGACATACGGACGGGACAAGAACCCGTCATGCCCAAAATACATATACATATACATGGCTATACACAAAAGAATCATCATAAGCACCTCCGAACAGTGGAGTGCTCTCAGTCAGCTACTGGCTCCTACGAATCAGGATCTAGCTCACCTTGTACTGAGTCCAAAGAAAATGAATATCAGTACGAACATTGTACTGAGTATGAGAGGCATAAACAATGACATAAGACAATGATATAAAAGAAGTATTAATATGGAATATATGTATCTGACTGTCAAGTATAAAGGGAATAATGCACGCTGGCTTACTCATAGTCATCATCATGTCATATATGCCTAAGTAGATATAAGCTACCCGTCCATATAGATACGGTGTGATAATGTATGAGCTGCCCGTCCATATCGGATCGGTGTATAATCATAACATTAGCCTGCGTTCAGGCCTCCCGCGTCTGGGGTATCATCTCATGCCACCCACTAGTAGTGTCTGCCCATGCCATCTGGCCATGGTGTATACACTGCCCGCCTTAGCGGTGACTGCTCAGCCATATAGGCGCGGTGTTATATCACAACATTCTCATCATAACATGTTCATCATAATATTCTCTTCATATATGCTCATCATAATATGCTTATCATAGCACATGCATAATGCTCAAGGACAACCATACTTTATCGAGGTGACGTAAGGTCGTGATCCCCCGATTTCATTATGGAGCATTCATTGACATTCTGCCTCACCTTGAAGGAATTAGCATATAAGGTGAGTGTAAGCAATAAATAACATCATTTACGTTATAGGATCATCATATCATACATTTTAAAATCTCTATACTTTAACTCATCATCATCATTATAAGGCTCATAATATATCTCTTATCTTATGTAGCGATTCATGGACATAGGCTTCTAGCTTTCCGGAATGTAAGAATTCATGAAAAGGAAAGAAGAGTCACGATATAGGATTCATGCCATTAGAAGGAAAGGACTAGCCTCACATACCTTTTACGTTTAACTAAGCTATCGTTCGCCTGTTCTCCTTTAATGTCACGTTTCTACCTTCAAGAGAGAATTCGCATTAACGTTAGTTAGTCGACTATCAGAACGCGTTACTATTTCTAGGGAATTGGGCAGAATTTCCTTTGTTTATACTACTTTCCCCACATTCTATATCAACTCCCAAACGCTCACAACAACATTCACAATATGGCAAACAACAATCATCGTTTGTATACACATATCACAATTCACCATTTCTCCTCAATTTCTCCACAATTGTGGTTATGGCTCATTATCGCGTTTTCTCATATATAATAATTATTTCATGGTCTAAATGTCATTTATAACATACTCACAATCACAACAAACCAACATCCATGATTCATCCCAACCACTATTCAACAATAACACTATTCACTCATTTATGACCCATTTTCTATGTCTTTCTACAATTCAAGTGTCTTAGCCTTCCAATACTTTAAACAACATTGTATGGTCATGAAACTTACCTTATATGATTGATGAACAAGCCTTGAGTGGAAATACTCTTCTAGCAACAAAACCCTATTTCACTTCCCTTGGGTTTTCTTGAGGTAGATGAACTTTGGCTAGGTTTCATACACTTGTTTTCATGGATTTGGTGTTGTTGATCTTGGTTTTCCCTAGAATTCTTGTGGATGAGTGATGAAGAATATTCTATAGGTTTCTTGACTTGTGGAGAGTGGGAATGAAATAAAATGAAATGAAAAAGGGTCCCTTATATTGAATTAAAAGCTGGCCGGATCAACTTATACGGACCAACATACGGTCCGTATATTTTTCACTGACCGTATGTTGGACCGTATGTGTCACGACCCAACTAGGGGCCGCGACGAGTACCCGATACTTGTACCGAGCACCCCTTATCTATCATTTTACCTTTATTACTGAGTGGGCCGTATGAACTATACCATATCTATTTTATGTTTTTTGCTACTTAACATTAACATTAGCAGCATAATTATAAACATAGGCTAATAAACTTTGCTAGCACATTGTACAGCGACGAGGGCAACCAAAAGTACAAAACATCTAATTGTACATATCTGTCTACGAGCCTCTAAACATAGTACACATATACATAGGAAGGGCCGAGTACTGCCGTGCCCGAATATATACACAAAAATAGTACCCAGGAAATGAGGCTCCGGAACAACTGGAGCGCTACCAAGTACTGCTGATCGAGCTCCTAGGAATCAAATCCGCCTACCTGCTGACTTGCGCGGCATGAAACGCAGCGTCCACAAGAAGGGACGTCAGTACGAATAGTGTACCGAGTATGTAAGGCATGGAAAATAATACAAACAGAAACATAAGGTATGATTAACAATATCATGGGATCATAGGACATATAGTGATACAAGAAAGTAACCTGTACATAGGAATACCCTTTCAGGCCGGATACCATGCATGCTTGTCTTTCCTTTAAAAAAACATTTCTTTTTCATAGACATAGAAAATGGAACTGATATCATGTCATGTCTTATCATATCATATCATATCATATCATATGAGATCATGTCATATCATATCGTGTCATATCATATCATGTCATATCATATCAGGTCATAGCATAGCACCGAACAATGTCGGCTCGCCCACATAGCACCGAAATACATCGGCTCGCCCATATATCCCACGTCCGGGCATCCCGCGTCCGGGATGATAACGCCAGCTGACCAGGTGGCAATGCAACATGTTTCCCTTCCCATTCCCCATATATCCCTTCCCCCACCCCATGTACATATACATATCTTATACACATATGTCATATAAGCATGCAGGAGAGCCCAAGGAAAATCATGTATCTATCGGAATGACGTAAGGTCGGTAACCTCCGATTACATTATGGAACAACTGTGATCACTTTGTCTCGCCTTGAAGGAACGAGTATTTTAAGGCGAGACTATCAACAAAGACTAGCATCAGAAGTAAACATAGTATGAAACCAGAGGCATCATAGACATCAATTCATGTTTTGAAATCTTTAGAAATTAGTGTCATGACCAAGGAATAGAATTAAAGATCAAGAACTAGTTGGACACTTTCATACTCATATTGAATCCTTAGCTTAAGACTCTTAGTCATGGAATCATTCTTGTCATACTTATCATAGACGTATTCTCTTCCTTAGCATCATCGTTATCATAGTCATCATAGACATATTTCCATTAGAATGGCACAGTACTTATCGTTTGATAATCGGGATAAGGATCAAAAGTTTCCTTTGGATTCTTCTTCAAAATAAGTCAAACGGGACAATAAGGAAAATCCGGGAACAATGGGCCCACCTCGGGCCGAATGAGGTAGCGCACACAATTTGCATATGTTACATGTCATGGCGTTACTTGTGAGGGTTTTAAGGTAGTCGGGTCCTATTTATGCAAGTTCTAGAGGTTTAGGAAGTTTTTCCAACATTTCACACAATTTTTAATTCAATTCTTCTGAATGAAAAAGAGGTAACTTTAGGTGCGGATTCCAGAGAATAGAGTTGTCCCCAAGGCTCGTATCCGACCTATTACGTCTAAGACATGCCATAGAAGGAAGAGTAAAGCCTTACATACCTCTTTCCGCTCCTTATGCTATTCCAAATTCAAGTTGCAAATCCGCCACAATCTACAAATTGGTCATATTTACCAAACTTTGGTTAGAGCATTTAGAATTGGAATCTTAAGATAATACTTGGCTACCGAAATTTCGGCAGCACTTCCCCTGTAAATACACCATTCCCAAAAGTTCAACTTAGCCAATTTTCAATCAACAACAATCCGGGAATTCAACCCGGCCAAACTACCAACAATAATGCCAACCACCAAACTAATAACTTCAACAATCAACCCATTATTTGCAACCTTTGTCACACAATTCAACAACACTTCATTCACATTTAATTCGATTCACATAATATTCAAACGGCTTCAATAATACACTACTCCACCCGATACACTAACAATATCATTACCACTATTATAAGAAACTTCACTAGTGCCATTCTAGCTTTTTCCATAATTCACAAGAAACCACAATTTCACTAGAATCATCCAATTTTCGTTATCAACATAACATTCACAACAATAACAACCAAACACTAAATAAAATAATTAGCACATAATTTCTACACACACATATACACATACACGGCCACCACCCCCACTTCCATATTCCTCATGAATTTCACTCATTTTTGTATACAACATGCAAAAATATCCATAACATGTAAAAAGAATGAATTCTTACCTCCTTCTTTGATTCTCCAACTTGCTTGAATTTCCAACTTGTGAATATATGTTTTTCTTGCTCCAATGAATACTCCACCTTGCTAAGGACCCTTCAAGGGATTGTTTGGCTAGGAGAAAATAATTTTTGGCAAAAAGTTTCCAAGATTTTTGTTGGGGTTGAAGGTGGCCGAATGCCCCTTTTATTTTTATCCTCCTTCTTTTGTTCTTGGAGCTTCTTGAAATTTCTAGGGAAATAAGTGAATAAGATGACTTAGTCATCTTTTATTTATCCATTAAGCTTCTAGATGGGCTAAGCCCACTCCAATTGGATGGCCCAAATGGCCCCTTTAATTCCAAGCCCATTTTTATTTTTTTGTGTTCTACAATTCATGAAAAATTATTTTCCAAATTCCAAATTTGCCCTTCGTCTTCCCCCACATTTCCATAAGTCATATTACGAATTTACCTTTTTGCCCCTAGCCTTTCTTAATATTTTCACTTCCAAATTCTTCATAAGCAACTCATATGCCAAACAAAACAAAAATAAGGCCTTGCTTGTTGTCTTCCCACGATTGTCTTGAATTATCCGATTGCACAAAAATGCGGGATATAACAGTATGTTTGGTCCAGTGAGCTATGTTATGCTGGGATGAATCCACGGTTGGACATACGGTCCGAGGATTTTATACGGCCAGTATGTCTGGCCGTATAATGTCCAGTTTTCCGGGACTTGTTCTCATCGACTCGTTTGATCTCCGATCCTTATGGAACCTTCTTAACACTTCAATACCAATATAAGGGACGTTTTTACTTGTCTCTAAGACATCATTATGCCCTCATTAACTCGTCGTCCATAATTCCTACCCGATACATAACATATCCTTTACTTTCTTCGTCAAACTTCTTCCTTTTAGTCAAATGCCTTCGAATCTAGATTAGGATCATCAAATGCTATTTCTTACTTATCCAAACCATCGTATACTTCGTACTCTTCGCTAGCCTATTCACTGTACGCTAACGGGGAATTTTCCAAGGTGTAACATTCTTTCCCCCTTTTGGAACATTCGTCCTCGAATGTTAAACACTCGGAATTCTACGAACATTTTGCCAGAGTTTCCCCTGTAATATGGCACTAAAAACCTGTCACAACAACCCATAATATCATTGCCTCACAGTGCTACAACACAATATCATCATATATATGGCCACACACGACCAAAAGCATAAAAGTAAGCGTACATACCTAATAGTGCTAGTGTTTCATCTTGGATCTCCTATGGGGGTGGGAATAAATGCGGGTACGTGGATTTCATCTTCTCTTCCGCTTCCCAAGTTATTTCTTCCCTATTGTTGTTTCGCCACAAAACTTTGACTGAAACTACCTCTTTATTTCGAAGTCTTCGCACTTGCCTGTTTAGAATGGCAATAGACACTTCTTCATATGCTAGCTTTTCCATCACTTGGACATCATCAATCGGAACAATCCCTGTGGGATCACCAACACACTTGCAGAGCATCGATACATGGAAGACGTGATGAACTGATTCAATCTCCGAGGGAAAGTCCAATTCATAAGCTACACGACCCACCTTGCAGATGATTTTGTAGGGTCCAATGTATCTAGGACTTAGCTTCCCTTTCTTGCCAAATCTCATCACCCCTTTCGTTGGCGACACTTTCTGAAATACCCAATCATCAACCTGAAATTCCAAGTCTCGTCAGTGGTTATCCACATAAGACTTTTGGCGACTTTGGGCTGTCAACAATCGATCTCGGATCGCCTTGACTTTTTCTACCGCTTGTTGATTCAATTTGGGGCCTACTAGCTATGCTTCTCCTATTTCAAACCATCCAATTAGGGACCTGCATTTCCATCCATATAAAGCTTCATATGGAGCCATTTGGATACTGGAATGGTAGCTATTGTTGTATGCAAATTCAATAAGGGGTAAGTGATCATCCCAACTACCACTGAAATCCAGTACACACGCTCGTAGCTATTGTTCCGCTATGTCTCCCTTCATGCCATCCCACCAATATATTAGTTTAAGATCATGGTACATCTTGGTTGCACCTGGGTGAATAGAATACCGAGAGCAATGTGCTTCTTCTAGAATTCGTCGGCGCAATTCTGCCATATCTGGCATGCATAGCCTGCTTCGGTATCTAAGAGTTCCATCCGTGGAAACTTCAAATGGGGACTTCTCTTTGTCATGGGACGTGTCTCATGCCCATAATGACATCAAAATCTACCATCTTTAGTTCATGCAAGTCAGCTATAGTACGGTGGTCACATATCACGACTACACAATCTCTATACACTCGGCTAGCTATCACCGATTCGCCAACGGGCGTAGACACCTCAAAAGGTTTGATCGACTCCGGCTCGACTATAAACCGACCCGCAATATATGGAGTAACATAAGACAATGTGGAGCCCGGGTCAATCAAAGCATATACATCATGAGAGAATACCGATAATATACCTATTGACTACGTTAGGAGAAGACTCAAGATCTTGGCGTCCAGCCAAAGCATAAATACGGTGCTGAGAACCGCTAGTACTGGGAGCTCTCCCTCTGCCTCTACCATGGCCAGCTGGCGCATGTGAACCTAGCCCCGTAGGGCGTACAGATGCCGAAGATCCGGCTACCGACCCTGATGGCTGGGTCCTACCTCTACCATGTACTGAGGGGCAATCACGCATAATATGGCCTGGCCGACCACATGAATAGCAATCATCTGAACCAAATCGGCATCAACCCCAATGCATCTTCCCACACTGGGAACACGGTGGTACGGGTGGCCTTGACTGGCCCAAATCATCTCTGAACTGAGGTCCTGTATAACTCGGACTCGGCCCTGAACGAGCAAATCTATCAAGGCCCTGGCCTGAAAACCGTGGAGGTGGACTGGTCATAGAATAGCCTGAATGGCTGGGAGGTTGTTGTCTGTATCCACCCCTGGACTCGCTCCTCGAACCTGAAGGTCTAGCTCTCTTGCTATGTCCCCTATCTTGCTCACGTTCATTTCTCCGCTGCTGTAGGTGTTCCTCTAATTCCTGAGCATGTGCCTGAATGCGTGCAATATCCATGCCATCCTGAAGGGACGCAGTTAAGCATTTATCCATCAAGTGTGGCCCTAGGCCTTTCACAAACCGGTGCACCCGATCGCCCATATCCGCTACCATGGTCGAAGCATACCTAGCCAAGGAATTGAAGCGGAGACTATACTCTGTAGCACTCATGCTACCTTGCCTCAGATTCAAGAATTTATCGGCCTTAGCTCGCCGAACTTCTGGGGGCATATAATGACGGAGAAAAGCGTCAACAAACTCTTGTCATACCGGTGGAGGTGCATTGGCTCCCCGCGAAGCCATCCAAATCGTATACCACTGGATTGAGACATCCCTCAATCTATATGACGCTAGCTCCACCGACTCAGTGTCTGAAGCATGTATCACCCGGAGCGTCCTTAGCATACCATCAATAAAGTCCTGGGGATCCTCCTCCGGTTTCGACCCAAAGAATTCCGGGGGTTTCAAAGCAATGAAGTCACGGGCCCTTGCACTAACAGCCCTGTCACCTTGCCCTGCGCTTGGCCTCTGAGTCTTGGCCGCAACCAACTGAGTCAACAAATTAATGGCCTCCCTCACGTCTTGGCCCGAAGCGTTCGGTGGAGGAGCTGGAGCTGGGGCTGAGGCTCCCACGTGCTCCTCGGTAATAGGCACTGTCTGGGAGGACTGAGATTGAGCCGCACTCTGGGACTCATCTTCCTCTACTACCGGTGGCGGTGCTCTTTCAGCCCGCTTTTCTGCCACCGTCTTGCCCTTTTGGGCTGCTGTAGCCTTTTTCTTTTTAGGCATCTCTGAAATACACAACACATGATTTAGGAACAAGAATTTCTTACATCATAGCTCTATCGCACGATTCTTATGAAAAAAGAAGGTCATATATTCCTAAAATGTCCGCAGCTTCTCGTTTATAAGTGTGGCGCGCAACACACCCATAACCAAGACTCTACTAGACACGGCTCGTAGACACATCCTAGGACTGAACTGCTCTGATACCACTTTTGTCACGACCCGGCTAGGGCCGCTACGAGCACCCGGTGCTACCCCACCCGAGCACCCCCTTATCGTACATAACATAACATCTAGGTGAACCATAAGTCAATTCGTGCTTTTTTTAACGTTAATCATATTGATCCCATTAGACGACCGTCATCATTTAACATATCATAGGCACCTATGCCACATCAAAAGTACAAGGCCGACGTGGCTAACAAAAGATATACAAAATATGGGCCGACATGGCCGAACATCTCTACCCACATACACATGACTACGAGCCTCTAAGAGTATGACATATCATATGAGCGGGACAGGACCCCGCTATGCCCATAATTATATACACAAAAGAATAAGTACCCAAAAGCTACGGCTCCGAAAGAAATGGAGCTATGCTATGCAATCTCTGAATAAGCAGCTATGGATCAGGTCTGTCTCCCTGTGCACCTACGGGCATGACGCAGCGTCCACAAACAAAAGGACGTCAGTACGAAGAATGTACTGAGTATGTAAAGCATGATCAACATCAATATAGAACCATAATAGATATCATATGAAAATAGCATAGGAGGGGAGACAGTAATATCATCATCATCATGTCGCTTACTTGCATACATCGTCGTTCGTATCCCATAATAATACTCGTACCATACTTGTTGATAACAACACGGTTAGCGGAAGACTTTAGAATTGAAAATTAGAAAGGGGAAGGATTGATTCTTGAGAAAGAAGTTCACAAGTTCAAGTATTTGATACTTAAAACGTTGTTTAATAGTGAAAGAAGGATTTGAATCAATTAAGAAGAAGAAGAAATGGAGGGAGGGAACTCAAACAAGGAATCTTACCATCGAAGAATCCGAGTTGCGGTTCAAAGTAGAACAAAAAGGGCATAACCCAAAAGAGAACCTCAAAGGTCTCCACAAGCACAAGGCTAATATTATTAATATTCAAACTTAGTTACAATGAAAAAGAAAACACCCCTTTATATAGGAGAAATGGTGGCTTCCACCCTAAATAAAATAAAGAACATTCTAGACATTAAAGTTGGTCAAACCAAATTAATTAAGGTGCAATTTCCAAGCTGCATAGAAGACCACCAATTCTTTGTTCCAAAGTGCATAGAAGACCACCAACATTTGTTCCAATGTGCATAGAAGACCACCAAACATTTGTTCCAATGTGCATAGATGACCACCAACACTTTGTTCAATAAAAACATTAAATGTAGTCAACGTAGCATTAAATGATCTTCTAGAAACACAAGTATGGGCTGCTGAACTTGTTCCTTCTTTGGGCATGTTTTGGGCCATAATGCAACTCATCTTGGTTTTCAATTGGGGCCTCCAATTAGTATAAAGCCCTAAAGATCTCCTTTGGGCTGGAGCTATTCCTCCATTACATGACATGTCATTACCAAATGAATCCCATTAAAGCATCTTGATATTTTTTAGTCTTCAACGAAAATTAAGCTTCCTTGGTTGCTATCATTCTCCCCCTCTTATAGAAGATTCGTCCCGAATCTTGGTGGTGACCTTTTTTGCTCCTTAATGCATTTGAGCCTCCATGGTTGCTATCACTTGTGCTCATATTCGTATACATGTCCTTATTCGTATTCTTATACATAGTCTTATCACATTCATATTCATATTATATACATAGTCATTTCAGATACATAGCATTTACATAGCATACCCGACCTCATAGGATCGGTGTCTTATACATGCTTGGCCAACCAAGGCTCAAGGTCATACATACCTGGCCTTACCAAGGCATCAGGGTTATCCGTACCATCTGCAGAGGTGTGCGCGCGTTGCGTAATCGTATACATACTTTATACATAGTCATATACATATAGTCTTACCCGGCATCATAAGCTCGGGGTCTTATCATAGCCCTTCATAGGCATACATATACATATATCATAGCTCGTAAGCATCTCTAATCTCATTTTACTCTCATCATCATTACTATCCTCATTATTATCGTTACATCTACATTATGGACTTACTCGTCATACGAGGAACATAGTATAATCATAGTGATCAAGGGTCGTGAGCTTATGAGCTCGGAATGTCAACCATGTGAAGACAACATACTCATATAGAGGAATTAGGAATTTGGCCAAGAACCATGCCTTATGAAAGAAGGGTTAGCCTTACATACCTTTCCGTCGAACTATTCTACACTTGCACGTTCCCTTCCAATGCTAGCGTTTATACCTTCATTAATATCATAACAATGGCCATTAGTCATTCACATTATCCACATTGTCTAGATTTCCTCAATTTGCCTCTAATTCACCCACATTCATGGTCATAACACCCAACTTCGTCCATTCGTCTAAAGTGTCTAGTTCATGATCTTAATACCATTTATAACACATTCATATCACAACACAACAACATTAATTCTCAAAATGTCACTATTCATCATTCATGACCTAGTCAACCATATTTTCTACAATCCATGTACTTTAATTCTCCAATACCTTAAACATCATGTAAAAGTCATGAATCTTACCTTAGAAGTTGTAGGGACAAGCTTTGGTTGATAATACTCCTCTTTGAGCAAAAACCCTAGTTTTTCTCCATTTGGATTTCTTGACTTGGATGATCCTTGATGATTCCCTTATCCTTGATTCACTTGTCTTAATGTTATTGATGGCTTATAATCCTTGGAAACTCATATAATAAATGTAGAGAGAAGTTTTAGAGAGAAGTGGTGTAATGTGGTAATGAAATAAGACAAGTCTTAATCCTCATATTTAATGAATTGAAAAATCTGTGCTGGGTGAACAGTGGTCGTCCATGGAGGTTTACGGTCCGTATTCCACTATACGGCTCGTCCTCCATGGGCGTAATTAACCAATTGCAGAACCAGAAGCTGGGCTGCCTTCATGGTGGTTTACGACCATGGTTTACGGGCCGTAAATCACTTTACGGTCCGTCCACCTGGTCGTATTTAACCATTTCCTCGACTGGCAGAAAGTTGAAGTTTGGCATGCCAGTTTACGACCTGGCAGTTTACGGTCCGTATTTGCACTTTACGACCACTGGCAGAAAGCTGAAGCTTTTGCATGGCAGTTTACGACTGCCAGTTTACGGACCGTATTGCACTTTACGGTCCGCATTTTGCAATATACGACCACTGGGCAGTTGCAATTCTGCAACTTCCCATATTTGTTAGACTTCTCATTTTAATCACCCCCGTCCATGCACATGTATTGCTCACCTTGTATCTCATCTTAACTTAGCCAACTTCCTCGTCTCACATCGGATACTTTCGAAATCTCGCTTAAGGTCATCAACGTCATTTCTTGCTCATGGACATCATGTACTCATATTCATCACTAGTTCATTCTCTTGCGTACCAACGGAAAATTTTTCCGAGGTGTAACACTATCTCCTTCTGATCTGGTTGTATGTCTGCCAAGCTACCCATAGATCTACGGCTGAGTGCATCTGCTACAACATTTGCTTTCCTTGGATGGTATAGAATGTCAACATCATAGTCCTTCAGCAACTCTAGCCACCGCCTCTGCCGCAAATTCAGTTGGTGTCGTAGGTCTAGGCCAAGTCTTCACCGCCTCGATCTTCTGTGTATCTACCCGAATGCCGTCAGCTCTAATAATATGCCCCAAGAATGCTACTGCAGTTAACCAGAATTCACATTTGGAGAACTTAGCATACAATTTATGGTGCTGAAGCACCCTAAGTACCGCCCTCAAATGATCTGCATGCTCCTCTTCTGATCGTGAATAAACCAGAATATCATCAATGAATACAATCACGAACAGGTTAAGGAATGGCTTGAATACTCGGTACATCAAATCCATAAACACTGCTGGAGCATTAGTCAACCCAAAGGACATCACTCTAAACTTGTAGTGCCCGTATCGGGTTCTGAATGCAGTCTATGGAATGTCTGCCTCCTTTACCCGCACCTGATGATAACCTGATCGCAAGTCTATCTTCGAGAAACACTTAGCACCCTGCAACTGGTCAAATAAATCATCGATCCTGGGGAGGGGATACCTGTTCTTTATTGTTACTTTCGTCAACTTGCTTTATTCAACAAAGTGATCAAGCTTCTTAGCCACCGGGGACCGGCCATCAACTGCCTATAATCAATGCACATTCGCAGCGACCCATCCTTCTTCCTCACAAATAGTACTGGTGCTCCCCAAGGTGATGTACTGGGCCTGATGAAGCCCTTTTCTAATAAATCTCTCAGCTGCTCCTTCAGTTCCTTCAGTTCTGCAGGTGCCATTCTGTAAGGAGGAATAGTTATTGGCTGAGTGTCTGGCAAAACATCTATAGTGAACTCTATCTCACGCTCAGGAGGAAGGCCTGGAAGTTCATCTGGGAATACATCGGGAAACTCTCTAACTACCGGCACTGACTGAAAAGTCGGCGCCTCTGCCTTCAGGTCATGTGCCCGTACCAGATGATAAATATAACCCTTTCTGACCATCTTCCTTGCCTTGAGGTATGAAATAAACTTACCCGTCGGCGATGCTGTATTTCCCATCCACTCCATAATTGTCTCTCCTGGGAACTGAAATCGGACTATCTTGCCTCTACAATCAACGTTAGCATAAAAGGAAGCTAACCAATCCATACCCATAATAACGTCAAACTCAGTCATATCTAGCTCTATCAAATTTGCCTTGGTGCAACGACTATATATGATCACCGAACAATCTCTATATACTTGTCTTGCTATAACAGAATCTCCTACTGGTGTAGCTACCTCAAATGGTTCTATCAATTCAGGTTTTATCCCAATTCTACTAGCAACATATGGACAAATATACGATAATGTGGAACCTGGGTCTTCAATGCATACACGTCTCGAGAGAAAACCGATAACGTACCTGTAACCACATTAGGTGACGCCTCCTGATCCTGTCTACTGGCCAAAGCATATATGCGGTTCGAAGGACCGCTAGAACTAGAAGCTCCGCCACGACCTCTACCACGACCTGCTGGTGCCTTAAAACCTTGCCCACCAGGGCGCATCACTACAGAAGAAGATGAACCAGCAGCCGACCCAGTAGGTTGACCTGCACCGCCTGGACCAGCCCCGAGTGGAAAATCCCTCATAATATGGCCCTGACGGCCACAAGAAAAGCAAGCACCCGTAGCACGATAACACTCTCCAGAATGGTGCCTTCCACATCGAGAACACCGAGGCAAGGGTGGCCTCGATTGACTCGAACCTCTGTGCATCTATGAACCTGAAGCCCTGGAGCTCTGACCAGCTCCTGAATACCCGGTACTATCAAATCTCCTACCCGAGAACTGTGGAGGTGCACTCCGTGCTTGCTGAGAAGGATATCTACTATGTTGCTGCTGAGGCTGCCTGCCTCGAAACTCACCAGAATAACCAGCCGATCTAGCCCTCTTGGGATGCCCCCGATCATGATCTCTGTCGGGCTGACGCCCTCTGTGCCGGTCCTCTACCCCCTGTGCATACGCCAGTACTCGAGCAATATCCATCCCTGGCTGGGAGGTCATTACCATACAACTATCAATCAAATAACGATTCAACCCCACCACATATCGATGCATCCTATCTGTCATATCAGCTACAATAGTGGGTGCATCTGGCCAACGAATCGAACTCAAGGCTATAATCTCGAACACTCCTGCCATTTTGCCTCAGACGTAAGAATCTATCAACCCTCGCTAGCCGCATCTCTGGAGGAAAAAAGTGGCCAAGGAAGGCCTCTACAAACTCGTCCCATACTGCTGGAGGAGCATCCGCGCCCCTAGACAGCTCCCACGACTCATACCAGTTGACAGCTACATCCCGCAGTCGATACGACGCTAACTCAACCGACTCAGTCTCAGAAGCCTTAATTATCCTAAGCGTACGCTGCATCTGCCGAACGAACTCCTGTGGGTCATCCTCGGGCTTTGACCCGAAAAACTCTGGAGGATTGCAGCTTAGAAAGTCACGGGCTCTCAGACTGTCATGTCTATCCATCTGATCAACCCCTAGTCCTTGCCTGCGAGCCTGTCCTGCCACTAATCTAGTCAACAACTAAACTGCATCCTGCATAACTCTATCCTCCGCCCCTGGCTGAGGAGCTGGAGGCTCAGGTGCTGGGAACTCGGGAGCTGGCGGTGGAGCCGCCCCCTGATCTGGAGCTGTCGCTGTCCTGGGTTCCTCTGGAGGTGACGATGTAGCAGAACTCGCGGACTGGAACCCAACCTCAGGCATAGACTGCGCACGAGCTCTGGTAACTCTCTGTGTCTGGCTAGTATTCCCTGCTATCGCTTGCCCTTCTGGGCAGTTGTCGCTTTCTTCGGAGGCATAGCTGTAAACATAGTAGTCTGTTAGAAATGGATTTTCGTGATAATATAGCTCTGTCGCACGATCTAAGATAAGAAGGAAAGATGACATCCTAAATGTCCTGTAGCTTCCCGTTTATAGATGTGGTGCACAACACACCGATAAACAAGACTCTACTAGACACGGTCTGTAGACACTCCGAGGATGAACCGGTCTGATACCACATTTTGTCACGACCCAACCCCGTAGGCCGTGACTGGTGCCCGACTTAGACACCCGTATACACACTTGTTAGCTATATATTCAGTCCACAACAATATAATATGGAACTTATAACGACCAAAACATAGTCTAGGAACTGTCGCATAAATGTACATATATGTGCAGCAACCTGTCTACTGAGGAGTCACAACTATCAACAGATAACACAGTGCATAAGCCGACAAGGCTGTCATAACATGTCGGAACGTCCCAACTACATATATAAACGCAAGCCGACAAGGCTGCTACCAGCACATGACAATATCTGCAAGCCGGCAAGGCTGCCACAACGATAGAACACGCATACGAATCATACACACAACTGTTCACATCTGGATACAACCCACATACATGTCTACAGACCTCTAAGAGTTTCAACAGTGAAATATGACGGGACAGGGCCCAGTCGTACCCTTAGACAACACATATACATATATATATCAAAAGGAGTTGTACCAAAATCTGGGCTCCGGAACAACGGAGCTCTCCAAGACAGCAGAAAAGTAATCCTAAGTTGGCGGATCACCAAAACGAGTATTTGCACCTGTGGGCATGAAACGCAGCCCCCCGAAGAAAGGGGGTCAGTACGGAATATGTACTGAGCATGTAAAGCATGAAAGTAAACAGGATCATAACTGAAATAAAAAGTATAGGAAACGAGTACAATAACCAGAATACCAAATACTTGTTTTTGAAACATAAATCATGCACATCAATATCATATATCATATCTGGCCCCATTATGGGACTCGATGAACATGGTCGCCACCCCGTCTCTGGCGCCATAGCACAGCATACTCCAGAATATAATATAACTCCGTAACACAGCATAACTCCGTAACACGGCATAACGCCATAACACAGCATAACACCATAATATATATATATATATATATATATATATATATATATATATATATATATATATACAGTACCCGGCCCTCTAGTGAGGGACTCGGCGAACAATGCAGTGGAAGTGTGCACGATAACATACCCGCCCCGGGACTCGGTGAAAGATATATTGAGGCATGCACGAGCAGAGTAGTGAGAAACCATATGCAATTTTAAACATTATCAAAGACTCAATGGAACAATTAAAACGAACTATCATTTGCAAATTCAATTAATAATCATATCAAGTACCTTCGGATGTCTCTATGGATTTTATCAAAATGGAACTTTGAAATCATATGTACATATCAAAACAATAATAAATTCAAATTCTGAGAATCAAGAATACTAGCCATCCTAGTGTCTCTAAGAATGGGAATTTCTTTGGAATCATATACATTTCGTCGATTCGTTTCATAAGGATCATGACAAAAGAAGAAGTGTTAGCTTTACGTACCTTTAGCGCTTATTCGCCACACAATATGTATACGCTGCCCAATAATACTTCAACCTATATTAAGATGCCAACAACTACGGTTAAGCTACGGGGAGATTCAAAATGTATTCTAACGTTAGTAACTCCTTTCTAGATGTTTAGACGACGTTTTCCTTATATCCAAACCAACTACATACAACCAATCCAACATAAATAATCATACTTTCAATACCAACCCGGACAGCCCACATAACATTCCAAACAGCCCACATTCACAACATTCAATAACGATTCACATACGGCCACTACATTCTCAAGTTATTCCTAATAGTCCGTAGCCTTAACGTTTTCATGTAACAACTTTATAACAGCCCAAACAATATAAATACAATGTATATTATTAATTATCACTAATCTTCCAAGCGTAACAAGATCAACAACAATGTATCAAAACAGCCCGTACCTTACAACACTCAATAATAATGTACATGCGATTATGACACATACAATTTATTCTTGTTAGTCTATAGTCATGATATTTCGTCAAAACGATTCTATAACAGCCCAACCAACATACAATACAATGCATAATCTCAATTATCATCAATCTCCCAAGCTCAATAAGAACAACAACGACACATCCAAAACAGTCCCTAACCGATCAACATAAAGGTGCCCGAAATTCTTGCAAACGTTTACGAACATACCAAGAAAACCACATATGATTCTTACACAATATTTCATGTCTTATTTTCATATAATTTCAGTAAAATACGACCAGCAGTCACACAACAACTATATCACCAAATTCGTACGCAATAAGCTACATTGTCATCACTATAACCTTACAACAACCCACAAACAATTTTAGTTCCAACTCGAACCATTAAATACCATCATTTCCGTCATAAAATTCATGACAACAACCATCAAAATACCAAGTAAAATCAGTTCACTATCTTCCACACAAAACAGTCCACTACACGGCCATATTTCAACAAAACTACAACAAGTTCATATCAACACAACTTCACCTTTAACCATCCAATTCTTTTCATTCTTTTTACCATGCAATCTATGATAGCAACAACCATAATTACTAAATAAAATCAGTCCATTATTCCACACCAAACAGTCCCCCTACGGGTTCCACAATGTCTCAACATCAACACACAATTTCACACATGAAATTCACATTTACACATTCACGACATAACCAAATAACCCCCAAAACAGCCCCTACGGCTATAACAATATTTCAACACCAACATTCATAATTTCATACATGCAATGTACATTTACATATTCACAACGCATCCAAATTCGTCCTAAAACAGTCCCTACGGCTAAACAACATTCCAACACCAACATTCGAAATCTCATGCATGCAATTCATGTTCACCAAGTTACAACCATACTTCAACATCAACACATATTATTCAATGGCTACTATCATGCTCCAACATCAACACACATAATTTCATGCATGCAACTTATATTTACACACCTAACACACGTTTTACACCACCCTCAACACATGCAAAAGAAAGTTAAACCTTACCTTGACAATTTGACTTCTCAACTTGGCTAGAGTTTGTGTCTTGAATTTAATTCTTGTTCTTACTATCTAATGACCACCTTCACGTTGCTATGGACCTTCTAAAGGGTTGAAATGCTTGAAAAATATAATTTTTTTGAATCAAATTGGAGAGCCAAGTTCTGGCCGTGAGCTTCAAGAGCATGCATGGTATGTTTATGGTTTCTTCTTCACTTGAAACATAATGGTGAATGTGTATAACACTTTAGGGGTTTAATGGAAAGAAGAACATAGAAGTCTGGCCGTTTTTGGTGGTGGAGCTGCCATGGCAGCCGTGTCTCTCTCTCTCTCTCTTCTTCACTTTGGTGAAAATGAGAGGTTCTCTCTCTATGTTCACTTTGCGGGATTGGGAAGTGAGTTGTGGCTACAACTTTGGTAACAAGGATACCATTTTGCTGCCCAATATAGTCATACACGTTCCCCTAACTAAGCATGGGCAAAAAATCTGATTTTATCATGTGTTTGTGGGGCCCACACGGCCGCTAGTGAAAAATTTGTGAATATTTAAGTCTTAATCCCCACTTAATAATCCAATCATGGTTAATTAATCCCTAATCTCCATTAATATGTTTAACCTAAGTAAAATTTATAAACAAAATTTATGTCCTAATAAAAATTGAAAGATTAAGGATTTCTATTCCGTGTCCGGGAAGGGTTCCGTCTTTAACTCGCGTCGATTCCTTCGCGAATAATTCAACGTATAAAATACGGGGTCTAACATTCTCCCCCCCTTTAGAACATTCGTCCTCAAATGTTGAATTGGTCCCGTGGGGTTTTATAAGAATTTTTTGTAAAGGTTTCCCTTATCGTCATCACATATAGTTTTATCAGACAATCAATATAATCAAGTGAGTTTAAGTTACCTGTAGGCCTAGGGAATAAGTAAGGTTACTTGTCTTTCATCTCCTCCTTGGTTTCCCAGGTCATCTCCTCCCTATTGTTGTTTCGCCATAATACTTTGACGGAAGCCATTTCCTTAGTTCGTAACCTCCTGATCTGTCGATCCAGTATGGCTATAGGATGCTCCTCATAGGATAATTCCTCTGTCACCTTGATATCATTCATGGGAAATACTCTGGAAGGATCGCCTATACATTTGTGAAGCATTGACACATGAAAAACTGGATGCACTGCTTCCAAATCAGCTGGTAGGTCTAACTCGTAGGCAACCCGGCCTACTCTACGGACAATCTGATAAGGTCCAATATATCTCGGGCTTAGCTTCCCTTTCCTGCCAAATCTCATAACACCCTTCATGGGCGACACCTTCAGGAACACCCAGTCATCAACCTGAAACTCTAAGCGTCGACGTCGATTATCTGCATATGATTTCTGCCGACTCTGGGCTGCCAGTAATCTCTCATGAATGAGCTTCACTTTATCAACAGCCTGCTGAATCATAACTGGGCCTATCAGCTTGGTCTCACCAACATCAAACCAGCCAATAGGTGATCTGCACTTCCTCCCATACAAGGCCTCATACGGTGCCATCTGAATACTCGAATGGTAGCTGTTATTATAGGAGGACTCAATAAGTGGCAAATGATCATCCCAGCTACCCCTGAAATCAATAACACAGGCCCGTAACATATCTTGTAGTGTCTGAATGGTACGCTCGGCCTGTCCGTCAGTCTGAGGGTGAAATGCTGTGCTGAGACTCACTTGTGTCCCCAATCCCTCCTGGAAGGATCTCCAGAAGTTAGCTGTGAACTTGGCTCCTCTATCAGAGATAATAGCTGTGGTAACCCCGTGTAGTCTCACTATCTCCTTAAGGTACAACCTGGCATAATCCTCAGCTGAATATGTAGTCCTGACTAGAAGAAAGTGGGCTGATTTTGTCAACCTATCAACGATGACCCAAATAGAGTCATATTTTCGCGGAGTGCGAGGTAAACCTGTGACGAAGTCCATATTGATCACCTCTCATTTCCAGGTCGGAATCTCCATCTCCTGTAATAGTCCCCCAGGTTTCTGGTGCTCGATCTTAACCTGTTGACAATTCGGACACTGAGTAACAAACTCTGCTATATCTCTCTTCATGCCATCCCACCAATACAAGCATCTGAGGTCATGATACATCTTCGTTGACCCTGGATGAATAGAATAACGGGCATAGTGTGCCTCTCCCATCACCTATTGTCGTAACCCTGCAACCTCAGGTACACATAATCTACCTTTGTATCGTAGCACTCCGTCAGGTGCAACCTCAAATGGGGTCTCTTCCTTTTGATGAGCTGCATCCCTATGATGTACAAGAATAGGGTCCTCGTACTGGTGTCTCTTTATCTCTTCTATGATAGAGGACTCAGCAACTCCCCGAACAGAAACACTGCCATTATCAGACTCAGCCAAACGGACTCCCAAATTAGCTAACTGGCGAATCTCACGAACTATCCCCTTCTACTCTGGTTGTACGTCTGCCAAGCTACCTATAGATCTACGGCTGAGTGCATCTGCTACAACATTTGCTTTCCCTGGATGGTATAGAATGTCAACATCATAGTCCTTCAGTAACTCTAGCCACCGCCTCTGCCGCAAATTCAGCTCCTTTTGCTTAAAGATGTATTGGAGACTCTTATGATCTGTATAAATGTCAACATGCACACCATATAAATAATTTCTCCATATTTTTAAAGCATGAATCACTGCTGCTAACTCCAGATCATGGGTGGGATAATTTCTTTCGTGCTTTCTTAGCTGTCGGGAGGCATAGGCTATAACTTTGCCATGCTGCATCAACACACAACCTAACCCAACACCGAAAGCATCACAATAAATGGCATAGCCATCTGGTCCCTCAGGAAGAGTTAGGACTGGGGTCGTAGTCAACCTATCTTTCAGCAACTGGAAACTGGAAGCTCCGCTCACAAGCGTCGGTCCACTGGAACTTAGTTGCCTTCTGGTTAGCCTTGTTAAAGGCGCTGAAATTGAGGCAAACTTCTCTACGAACCTTCTGTAGTACCCTGCTAGGCCCAGAAAACTGCGTACTTCAGTTGGTGTCGTAGGTCTAGGCCAAGTCTTCACCGCCTCGATCTTCTGTGTATCTACCCGAATGCCGTCAGCTCCAATAATATGCCCCAAGAATGCTACTGCAGTTAACCAGAATTCACATTTGGAGAACTTAGCATACAATTTATGGTGCTGAAGCACCCTAAGTACCGCCCTCAAATGATCTGCATGCTCCTCTTCTGATCGTGAATAAACCAGAATATCATCAATGAATACAATCACAAACAGGTCAAGGAATGGCTTGAATACTCGGTTCATCAAATCCATAAACACTGCTAGAGCATTAGTCAACCCAAAGGACATCACTCTAAACTCGTAGTGCCCGTATCGGGTTCTGAATGCAGTCTTTGGAATGTCTACCTCCTTTACCCGCACCTGATGATAACCTGATCGCAAGTCTATCTTCGAGAAACACTTAGCACCCTGCAACTGGTCAAATAAATCATCGATCCCGGGGAGGGGATAGTTCTTTATTGTTACTTTATTCAGCTGCCTATAATCAATGCACATTCGCAGGGACCCATCCTTCTTCCTCACAAATAGTACTGGTGCTCCCCAAGGTGATGTACTGGGCCTGATGAAGCCCTTTTCTAATAAATCTCTCAGCTGCTCATTCAGTTCTGCAGGTGCCATTCTGTAAGGAGGAATAGTTATGGGCGGAGTGTCTGGCCAAACATCTATAGTGAACTCTATCTCACGCTCAGGAGGAAGGCCTGCAAGTTGATCTGGGAATATATCGTGAAACTCGCTAACTACCGGCACTGACTGAAAAGTCGGCGCCTCTGCCTTCAGGTCGTGTACCCGTACCAGATGATAAATATAACCCTTTCTGACCATCTTCTTTGCCTTGAGGTATGAAATAAACTTACCCCTCGGTGATGCTGTATTTCCCATCCACTCCATAATTGGCTCTCCTGGGAACTGAAATCGGACTATCTTGCCTCTACAATCAACGTTAGCATAACAAGAAGCTAACCAATCCATACGCAAAATAACGTCAAACTCAGTCATATAGCTCTATCAAATCTGCCTTGGTGCAACGGCTAGCCATATATGATCACCGAACAATCTCTATAGACTCGTCTTGCTATAACAGAATCTCCTACTGGTGTAGCTACCTCAAATGGTTCTATCAATTCAGGTTTTATCCGAATTCTACTAGCAACATATGGACAAATATACGATAATGTGGAATCTGGGTCATCAATGCATACACGTCTCAAGAGAAAACCGATAACGTACCTGTAACCACATTAGGTGACGCCTCCTGATCCTGTCTACTGGCCAAAGCATATATGCGGTTCGAACGACCGCTAGAACTAGAAGCTCCGCCACGACCTCTACCACGACCTGCTGGTGCCTGAAAACCTTGCCCACCAGGGCGCATCACTACAGAAGAAGATGAACCAGCAGCCAACCCAGTAGGCTGAGCTGTACCGCCTGGACCACCCCCGAGTGGACAATCCCTCATAATATGGCCCTGACGGCCACAAGAAAAGCAAGCACCCGTAGCATGATAACACTCTCCAGAATGGTGCCTTCCACATCGAGAACACCGAGGCAAGGGTGGCCTCGACTGACTCGAACCTCTGTGCATCTGTGAACCAGAAGCCTTGGAGCTCTGACCAGCTCCTGAATACCCGGTACTATCAAATCTCCTACCCGAGAACTGCGGAGGTGCACTCCGTGCTGGCTGAGAAGGATATCTACTATACTGCTGCTGAGGCTGCCTGCCTCAAAACTCACCAGAATAACCAGTCGATCTAGCCCTTTTGGGCTAGCCCCGACCATGATCTCTGTCGGGCTGACGCCCTCTGTGCCGGTCCTCCACCCCTGTGCATACACCTGTACTTGAGCAATATCCATCCCTGGCTGGGAGGCCATTACCATACACTATCAACAAAATAACGATCCAACCCCACCACATATCGATGCATCCTATCCGTCATATCAGCTACAATAGTGGGCGCATATCTGGCCAACGAATCGAACTCAAGGCTATAATCCCGAACACTCCTTCCATTTTGCCTAAGACGTAAGAATCTATCAACTCTCGCTCGCCGCATCTCTGGAGGCAAAAAGTGGCCAAGGAAGGCCTCTACAAACTCGTCCCACACTGCTGGAGGAGCATCCGCGCCCCTAGACAGTTCCCACGACTCATACCAGTTGACAGCTACATCCCGCAGTCGATACGACGCTAACTCAACCGACTCAGTTTCAGAAGCCTTAATTATCCTCAGCGTACGCTGTATCTGCCGAACGAACTCCTATGGGTCATCCTCGGGCTTTGACCCGAAAAACTCTGGAGGATTGCAGCTTAGAAAGTCACGGGCTCTCAGACTGTCATGTCTATCTATCTGATCAACCCCTAGTCCTTGCCTGCGAGCCTGTCCTGCCACTAATCTCGTCAACAACTAAACTGCATCCTGCATAACTCTATCCTCCGCCCCTGGCTGAGGAGCTGGAGGCTCAGGTGCTGGGAACTCGGGAGCTGGCGGTGGAGCCGCCCCCTGACCTGGAGCTATCGCTGTCCTGGGTTCCTCTGGAGGTAACGATATAGCAGAACTCGCGGACTGGAACCCAACCTCAGGCATAGACTGGGCACGAGCTCTGGTAAGTCTCTGTGTCTGGCTAGTATTCCCTGCTATCTCTTTGCCCTTCTGGGCAGCTGTCGCTTTCTTCGGAGGCATAGCTGTAAACATAGTAGTCTGTTAGAAAGGGATTTTCCTGATAATATAGCTCTGTCGCACGATCTAAGATAAGAAGGAAAGATGACATCCTAAATGTCCTGTAGCTTCCTGTTTATAGTTGTGGTGCACAACACACCGATAAACAAGACTCTACTAGACACGGTCTGTAGACAGTCCGAGGATGAACCGCTCTGATACCACTTTTTGTCATGACCCAACCCCGTAGGCCGTGACTGGTGCCCGACTTGGACACCCGTATACACACCTGTTAGCTATATATTCAGTCCACAACAATATAATATGAAAATTATAACGACCAAAACATAGTCTAGGAACTGTCGCATAAATGTACATATATGTGCAGCAACCTGTCTCCTGAGGAGTCACAATTATCAACAGATAACACAGTGCATAAGCCGACAAGGCTGTCATAACATGTGGGAACGTCCCAACTACATATATAAACGCAAGACGACAAGACTGCTACCACAACATGACAATATCTGCAAGCCGGCAAGGCTGCCACAACGATAGAACACCCATACTAATCATACACACAACTGTTCACATCTGGATACAACCCACATACATGTCTACAGACGTCTAAGAGTTTGAACAGTGAAATATGACGGGACAGGGCCCCGTCGTACCCTTAGACAGCATATATACATATATATATCAAAAGGAGTTGTACCAAAATCTGGGCTCCGGAACAACGGAGCTCTCCAAGACAGCAGAAAAGTAATCCTAAGTTGGCGGATCACCAAAACGAGTATCTGCACCTGCGGGCATGAAACGCAACCCCCCGAAGAAAGGGGGTCAGTACGGAATATGTACTGAGCATGTAAAGCATGAAATACAGTAAACAGGATCATAACTGAAATAAGAAGTATAGGAAACGAGTACAATAACCAGAATACCAAATACTTGTTTTTGAAACATAAATCATGCACATCAATATCATATATCATATCCGGCCCCATTATGGGACTCGATGAACATGGTCGCCACCCCGTCTCTGGCGCCATAGCACAGGATATTCCAGAATATAATATAACTCCGTAACACAGCATAACTCCGTAACACGGCATAACGCCATAACACAGCATAACACCATAATATATATATATATATATATATATATATATATATATATATACAGTACCCGATCCTCTAGTGAGGGACTCGGTGAACAATGCAGTGGAAGTGTGCACGATAACATATCCGCCCCGGGACTTGGTGAAAGATATATTGAGGCATGCACGAGCAGAGTAGTGAGAAACCATATGCAATTTTAAACATTATCAAAGACTCAATGGAACAATTAAAACAAACTATCATTTGCAAATTCAATTAATAATCATATCAAGTACCTTCGGATGTCTCTATGGATTTTATCAAAATGGAACTTTGAAATCATATGTACATATCAAAACAATAATAAATTCAAATTCTTAGAATCAAGAACACTAGCCATCCTAGTGGCTCTAAGAATGGGAATTTCTTTGGACTCATATACATTTCATCTATTCGTTTCATAAGGATCATGACAAAAGAAGAAGTGTTAGCTTTACGTACCTTTAGCGCTTATTCGCCACACAATATGTATACGCTGCCCAATAATACTTCAACCTATATTAAGACGCCAACAACTACGGTTAAGCTACGGGGAGATTTAAAACGTATTCTAACGTTAGTAACTCCTTTCTAGATGTTTAGACGACGTTTTCCTTATATCCAAACCAACTAACATACAACCAATCCAACATCAATAATCATACGTTCAATACCAACCCGGACAGCCCACATAACATTCCAAACAGCCCACATTCACAACATTCAATAACGATTCACATACGGCCACTACATTCTCAAGTTATTCCTAATAGTCCGTAGCCTTAACGTTTTCATGTAACAACTTTATAACAGCCCAAACAATATAAATACAATGTATATTCTTAATTATCACTAATCTTCCAAGCGTAACAAGATCAACAACAATGTATCAAAACAGCCCGTAACTTACAACACTCAATAATAGTGTACATGCGATTATGACACATCCAATTTATTCTTGTTAGTCTATAGTCATGATATTTCGTCAAAACGTTTCTATAACAGCCCAACCAACATACAATACAATGCATAATCTCAATTATCATCAATCTCCCAAGCTCAATAAGAACAATAAAGACACATCCAAAACAGTCCCTAACCGATTAAAATAAAGGTGCCCGAAATTCTTGCAAATGTTTACGAACATACCCACATATGATTCTTACACATTAGTTCATGTCTTATTTTCATATAATTTCAGTAAAATACGACCAGCAGTCACACGACAACTATATCACCAAATTCGTACGCAATAAGCTACATTGTCATCACTATAACCTTACAACAACCCACAAACAATTTTAGTTCCAACTCGAACCATTAAATACCTTCATTTCCATCATAAAATTCATGACAACAACCATCAAAATACCAAGTAAAATCAGTTCACTATCTTCCACACAAAACAGTCCACTACACGGCCATAATTCAACGAAACAACAACAAGTTCATATCAACACAACTTCACCTTTAACCTTCGAATTCTTTTCATTCTTTTTAGCATGCAATCTATGATAGCAACAACCATAATTACTAAATAAAATCAGTCCATTATTCCACACCAAACAGTCCCCCTACGGGTTCCACAATGTCTCAACATCAACACACAATTTCACACATGAAATTCACATTTACACATGCACGACATAACCAAATTACCCCCAAAACAGCCCCTACGGCTATAACAATATTTCAACACCAACATTCATAATTTCATACATCCAATGTACATTTACATATTCACAACGCATCCAAATTCGTCCTAAGACAGTCCCTACGGCTCAACAACATTCCAACACCAACATTCGAAATCTCATGCATGCAATTCATGTTCACCAAGTTACAACCATACTTCAACATCAACACATATGATTCCATGGCTACTATCATGCTCCAACATCAACACACATAATTTCATGCATGCAACTTATACTTACACACCTAACACACGTTTTACACCACCCTCAACACATGCAAAAGAAAGTTAAACCTTACCTTGACAATTTGACTTCTCAACTTGGCTAGAGTTTGTGCCTTGAATTTAATTCTTGTTCTTGCTATCTAATGACCACCTTCACGTTGCTAGGGACCTTCTAAAGGGTTGAAATGCTTGAAGATAATAATTTTTTTGAATCAACTTGGAGAGCCAAGATCTGGCCGTGAGCTTCAAGAGCATGCATGGCATGTTTATGGTTTCTTCTTCACTTGAAACATAATGGTGAATGTGTAGAACACTTTAGGGGTTTAATGGAAAGAAGAACAAAGAAGTCTGGCCGTTTTTGGTGGTGGAGCTGCCATGGCAGCCATGTCTCTCTCTCTCTTCTTCACTTTGGTGAAAATGAGAGCTTCTCTCTCTATGTTCACTTTGTGGGATTGGGAAGTGAGTTGTGGCTGCAACTTTGGTCAGCAAGGAGACCATTTTGCTGCCCAATATAGTCATACACGTTCCCCTAACTAAGCATGGGCAAAAAATCTGATTTTGTCATGTGTTTGTGGGGCCCACATGGCCACTACTGAAAAATTTGTGAATATTTAAGTCTTAATCCCCACTTAATAATCCAATCATGGTTAATTAATCCCTAATCTCCATTAATATGTTTATCCTAAGTAAAATGTTTAAACAAAATTTATGTCCTAATAAAAATTTAAAGATTAAGGATTTCTATTCCGTGTCCGGGAAGGGTTCCGTCTTTAACTCGCGTCGATTCCTTCGCGAATAATTTGACGTATAAAATACGGGGTCTAACACATAGTCTGCCTCGGTACCTAAGAATTCCATCAATAGAAACTTCAAATGGAGACTTCTCCTTTTCATGAGATAGGTCTCTGTAATGGCACAATTGGGAGTCTTCATATTGTCGCTCCTTCACTTCTACATTCAAAGATGAAACTGCAGGATCGTTAATGCTGACCCTCGCACTACCTGAATCGACTACACGTACTCCAAGGTTAGCTAATTGATGGAGCTCACGAATGATTTTTTTCCTTTCTGAAGGAACTTCACATAGACAGCCCATGGATCGGCGGCTAAGCGCGTCGGCTACTACATTCGCTTTTCCGGGGTGGTACAAAATGTTCACATCATAATCTTTCAACAATTCCAACCACCGCAGGTTCAACTCCTTTTGGTTGAAAATATGTTGGAGACTCTTATGATCTGTATAGATATCGACGTGCACACCATACAAATAATGTCTCCATATTTTCAACGCATGAATCGCTGCCGCCAATTCAAGATCATGAGTCGGATAATTCTTTTCATGTTTCCGCAGTTGTCTCGAAGCATATGCGATAACTTTTCCATGCTGCATCAATACGCATCCTAATCCCACACCGGAAGCGTCACAATACACAACATAGCCATCTGACCCTTCTAGAAGTGTTAAAACTGGAGTTGAGTTCAATCGGTCTTTCAACTCTTGGAAACCATGCTCACAAGCATCGTTCCACCGGAATTTTGCTGACTTCTGGGTTAGCTTCGTCAACGGGGCTGAAATAGACGAGAAATCCTCTACGAACCTTCTGTAATAACCTGCCAACCCTAGAAAACTACGAACTTCTGTAGGTTTCGTAGCCCTTGGCCAAGTCTTCACAGCCTCAATTTTCTAAGTGTTGACTCGAATGCTATAATCTGAAATAACAAGGCCCAGAAATGTCACAGAATTTAGCCAAAACTCGCACTTGGAAAATTTTGCATACAATTCTCGGGCTCGAAGAATACAAAGAACAATTCGCAAATGATCTGCATGTTCTGATTCCGTGCGAGAATACACCAGAATATCATCAATAAATACTATCACGAATAAGTCCAAGAGAGGCCTGAATACATTGTTCATCAAATTCATAAACACGGCCGGAGCATTAGTCAACCCAAACGACATCACTCGGAATTCATAGTGGCCATATCTCGTTCTGAAGGCCGTTTTGGGAATATTCGCTTCTCTAACTCTCACCTGATGGTAACCCGACCTCAAATCTATTTTAAAAAACCACTTAGCACCTTGTAATCAATCGAATAAGTCATCTGTTACACCTCGGAAATTTCCCTGCGAACGTACAATGAAAAGTTGCAGGTTTGCACTTTGACCCAGTTGGTCGTAAAGTGGAATACGGCCCGTAAAGTGATTTACGGACCGTAAACTGCTATCGTCCTCCAACCTTGCAAAAGAAATTCAACTTTCTATCAAATGCTTCAAATGGTTAAAAATGACTTGGAATACGGACCGTAAATCGAAATACGGCCCCCGTAAACTGAGTCGAAAATTGCCATGATCTCCAACATGCCTTTCTGGTTTTTATATGCTTAAATACAGTCGTGAAGGACGGACCGTAAACCAGAATACGGCCCGTAAAGTGGGCTTACGACCACTGTACACCTCAGTCACTGTTCATCTCGGAATAGATTTTTAAGTCATTAAAAAGAGACCCAAGCTCATTAAAATTATTTTATCTTCATGATATTTCTCTCTAGAAACTCCTAGAATACTCTCTACTCTTCAATTACAAGAACTCAAGGGAGATTGGTGATCAATTACATGAGACCCACATAATCAAGTGTGAAAATCACACTAAAGTTCATCCTTCCCAAAAAAAACCCAAAAGGAGTGAAGTAGGGTTTTGGTGCTAGAGGAGTAAATCCATTCAAAGCTTGTTCAACCATCATCGAAGGTAAGTTTCATGACCATTTCATGTTGTTTAAGGTATTGGAAGGTTAAGATACCTGAATTGTAGAAAAGCATAGCAAGTGGGTCATAAATGAGTGAATAGTGCCATGAGTGAATGGTAGTTGAATTGAATCATGAATGTTAGTGTGTTGTGAGTATGAATACGTTATAAATGACATGTAGACCATGAGATAAGTGTGATACATGAGAAATACGATAGCGAACCCAAAACCATAAATGTGGGAAAAATGAAGAGAAATGGTGGATCATTGTCATTGTATATGAATGATGATTGTTGATTGCTATATTGTAATTGTTGTTGTGGGTGTTGGAAGTTGATATGAAATATGGGAAAAGTAGTATAAACAAAGGAAGTGCTGCCCAATTGTCTCTAGAAATAGTAGTGCGTTCTTATAGTTGATTAACTAACGTTAGTAGGAATCCTCTTTTGAAGGTAGAGGCGTGACATTGAAGGAGTATAAACGAACGCTAGATTGCTGAAACGAGAAAGGTATGTGAGGCTAGTCCCTTCTTTCTAATGGCATGAGTCCTATAGCGTAATTTATTTCTTATCCATGAGCCTATGTCTATAGTTAGCTATACAAGGTAATGAGTTAAAGTATAAAAAGTCTAATGATATTATTCATCGCTTACACTCACCTTATATGATAATTCCTTCAAGGTGAGGCAGAATGTCCATGGTTGTTCCATAATGCAGTCGGGGGATCACGACCTTACGTCACCCCAATAGAGTATGGTTGATCTTGAGCCTTATGATAAGCTAAGAGTATTGTGATGAGCATATGATGATATTACTATTACACCGCGCCTATTTGGCCGGCCAGTCACCGCCAAGGCGGGCAGCTATATGATACACCATGGCCAAATGGCATGGGCAGACACCACTAGTGGGCGGCATGAGATGTTACCCCGGACGCGGGAGGCCTGGACGCAGACTCATGTTATGATTACACACCGATCCGATATGGACGGGCAGTTTATACACGATGTATATATGATATGATATGATGATGAGCATGAGTAAGACATCATGATTTGTTTTTTTATACATGGCAGTTAGATTCTGATGTTCCATATGAGTATCTTCTTTATATCATTGTCTTACTTCATTGTTTATGCCTCTCATACTCAGTACAATATTCGCACTGACGACCATTTTCTTTGGACGCTGTGTTCATGCCCACAGGTAGACAGGGAGGAGAGCTCGATCCAGATCCGTAGTAGCTGTCAGCTGGTTGGAAGCCCTCCATTGGGCACGGCGGGGTTTTGTCCCGTCCCGATGTTCAGAACTCCAGTAGAGGCTCGTAGATACGCAGTGCGGGTTAGATGGTCTCACGAGATCACTACTGTACACATATCTATATTAGTTTCATAGACTAAGGGCACATGTACATGAAAATATTTTATGTTTTCATACGAAATATGATTTTCCTCCGCTATGAGTATAAAGATGATAAAAAGAGCATTAAATGAGTAAAATGAGCGACAGAGCGACGGGTGCTCGGTGGTTAGCCCCGGGTACCCGTCGCGGCCCCTAGCTGGGTCGTGACATCATCAATCCTTGGAAGGGGATATTTGTTCTTTATCGTCACCTTGTTCAGCTGTCTGTAATCAATGCACATTCGTAGGGAACCGTCCTTCTTTCTCCCGAACAAGACTGGTGCTCCCCACGGTGATGAACTGGGTCTAATAAACCCCTTGTCAAGCAAGTCTTTCAGCTGTGGCTTTAGCTCTTTCAATTCTGCCGGAGCCATTCGATAAAGAGGAATTGAAATGGGCTCGGTGTCCGGTAGCCCATCAATGGCGAAGTCAATTTCTCTTTCTGGGGGAAGACCTGGGAGTTCATCTGGAAATACATCTGGAAATTCATTCACCACCGGAACAGAATGAAATGTTGGCGACTTTGCTTCTCTGTCATACACCCGAACTAGATGATAAATATAGCCTTTCGCTATCATCTTCCTCTCCTTAAGGTAGGAAATAAACCGACCTTTTATGTATGCCGTGTTACCCTTCCATTCAAGTACGGGCTCTCCCGGGAATTGAAACCGAACCACTTTTGTGCGACAATCAACATTTGCATAACACGAGGCCAACCAATCCATAGCCATGATTACATTGAAATCTATCATTTTCAGCTCAATCAAATCAGCCGTGGTCTGGCGATCACATATCACAACTACATAATTTTTGTACACTTGCCTTGCTATCACGGGATCACCAACCGGAGTGAGTACCTCAAAAGGTTTAATTGACTCGGGTTTCACCCCAATACAACCAGAAACATATGGAGTAATATAAGAGAATGTAGAACCGGGATCTATCAATGCATACACATCACGGGAGAATATGGACAATATACATGTAACCACATCCGGGGAGGACTCGAGATCCTGTCGTCCGGCTAAAGCATATACGCGGGGCTGGGTGGCACCTAAAGTAGATGCTGCCCCTCTGCCTCTACCTCGGCCTGCTGATATCTGGGAGGCCTGCCCTACCGGGCGCGCTGACGAGGAACCAGCTGCTGAGCCTGTGGGCTGAACCCCACCTCTACCATACCGTGAGGGACAATCTCGCATCATATGCCCAGTCTGCCAACAAACATAACAGGTATCGGTGTCCTGGCGACATGGCCCTAAGTGTAATTTGCCGCACCGACTACATCGTGGAACTGGGGGACTCCCTTGAGTATAATCACCCTCAAACTGGGACCCTGAAGCCCTCGAGCTCTGACCCTGTCCCGAGCGAAAGGAGCGGTCAAATCTTCTATCTGGAAATCTGGGAGGTGTGCTAGTCGCCGTCTAGCCTGACTTCCTAGAATAATGCTTCCTCGATCCCCCTCTGTACTGGCTGCTCGCTCCCATAGATCTAGCCCTCTTGCTTTGCCTCCTGTCCATATCACGATCACTCCTCGATGGTTGCTATCGCCCCTCTAAGTTTTGGGCATGGGCCTGTATACGGGAAATGTCCATCCCATCTTGCAATGAAGCCGTCAAACAATCTTTGAATAAATGTGGTCCTAAACCACTCACAAATCTATGAACACGATCTCCCATGTCGGCCACCATAGCCGGGGCATACCTGGCCAAAGAATTAAATTGCATACTATACTCCCGGGCACTCATACTTCCTTGCTTCAAATTTAAAAATCTATCCGCCCTAGCTCGGCGAATCTCGGGTGGTAAATAGTGACGAATAAAAGCATCCACAAATTCCTGCCATACGGGTGGAGGCGCATTCTCTCCTCTTGATAATACCCAATTATTATACCATAAGACTGCCACATCCCGGAGTCTATAATAGGCCAACTCCACGGATTCAGTCTCGGAAGCATGAATAATCTTTAAAGTCCTCAACATCTCATCGATAAAGCCTTGCGGATCCTCATCTGGCTTTGACCCAAAGAACTCCGGAGGGTTTAAAGTCATGAAGTCACGGGCTCTAGTACTGGCTGATCGATCACTCGAGCCCGCATTTTGCCGCTGTGCCTGGGCGGCAACCAACTATGTTAATAACTGAATGGCCTCGATCATTTGTTGACCCGAAGCAACCGGCGGAGGAATTGGAGCTGGAGCTCCTCCTTGCTCTTCCACATTAGGCGGGGTAGAGGAAGTGCTAGATGAAATCTCATTTTGTGACTCGCCTTCTCCAATATTCACCGGAGGCTCTCTTTCTACCCGCCTCTTTATCGTAGTCTTGCCCTTTTGGGCGGCTATAGCTTTTCCCTTGGGCGGTATTCTGAAATCACAACACACTATTAGGGAGGATAAAATCTTACACACGACTCTATCGCACGATCTCAGGAGAAGAAAGATGGTCATTTTTCCTAAATGCCCCGTAGCCTCTTGTTTATTGATATGGCGCGCAACATACCATAAAAAAGACTCTACTAGACACGACTCGTAGTCACTTCCTAGGACGAACTGCTCTGATACCACTTCTGTCACGACCTAGCTAGGGGCCGCGACGGGTGCCCGGGGCTAACCACCGAGCACCGCTCGTACTATTTCATTCAACAATCATTTATCGATTTCATGCTCATTTTACCAAAAGAAACTGCTTTTCATTACAAAACATAATGCTTTTATACAATAACATATATCAATATATTTACACAATATCCACATCGTGAAACCACATAACCCACATTGAGTATCTACGAGCCTCTATTGGATTACACATACAACTGTACACAAAAGATTCATCATGAGCACCTCCGGAACAAGGGAGTGCTTTTAGTCAGCTAACAGCTTCTAAGAGTCCGAACCAAGGTCTCCTCCCAGTCTACCTGTGGGCATGAACACAGCGTCCAAAGAAAACGGACATCAGTACGAACATTGTACTGCGTATGTAAGGCAGGAATGAAATGAACAACGTCATAGAAGCATCATGAATCATAAGAAAAGATATAACCTGCTTGAGTGTTATAAGCACCATACTTTTTACATATATCATATTTTACATCATCATAGTATATGATTTGTCATATCCCATTTATCATCACATTCATCATCACATACATCATCACATACTTCATCACGTACATCGTCACATTGTAGTCCGCATCATTACCCGCGTCCGGGTAATCCTCATATGCCGCCCACTAGTGGTGATCTTGCCCAGCCCTCTAGGCTCGGTGTAAACATAGCAGACCGCATTAGCGGTGACATGCCCGGCCATATAGGCGCGGTGGAATCATACGCAGCCCGCATTCGCGGTGACATGCCCGGCCAAATAGGCGCGGTGGAATCATACGCATGCCCGGCCAAATAGGCCTGGTGGAATCTTATCATCACAAAATCAATCATAACATATCACTATTACACATCTCATAAAATAGCATCATCTTATCATTTCTTGGTATTTTATACATATCATCATTGTATTACAACTAGAATTGTTAATCATCTTATAGACATATGATACATTAGCATTAATAGCATATGTTAAGCTTTAAGGGCAACCACACTATGTCGGGGTGACGTAAGGTCGTGAACCCCCGATTATATTTTGAACATTTATGAGTATCGTGCCTCGCCTTTAAGGAAATAGAGCATAAGGCGAGTGTTATCAAAGATAACATCATTAGCCTTATAGGAACATCATGCCACAATTTCTTGAATCGCTATACTCTAGCTCATTATCATCACCATCATATTCATATGTAATTCAACATATTGAAGGACTCATAGGCTTCGTTTTGTAGAAGGATTATATAAGACTTGAAGGATTCATGCCTTTTGAAAGAAAAGATAAGCCTCACATACCTTTGTTGTTTAACTATGCTATCGTTTGCTTGATTCCCTTTGATGTCACGTCTCTACCTTCAAGAGAGAATTCGTACCATCGTTAGTCAATCGACGAGAAGAACGCGCTACTATTTCTAGGGAAAATTGGGCAGCATTTCCTTTGTTTCTACTACTTTTCTCATGTTTCATTTCAACTACCAAACATTCACAACAACACTCACAATATCGTATCAACAATGATCATTTATCTACATTTACCACATTCCACCTATTTTCTCCAATTTCTCCACATTTATGGGTTTTGGCTCATCATCACATTTTCTCATACATCACACCTATTTCATGGTCTACACGTCATTTATAACATATTTATACTCCCAGCTCATCAACATTCATAATTCAATCCAATTATCATTCAGCTATGGCACTATTCACATTATATGACACATTTACTACACTCTTTTATAATATAAGTGTTTCAACGTATAAATACTTCAATCATCATGAGAAAGTCATAAAACATACCTTAGATGTGGTAGGAACGAACCTTGGGTAGCAATACTCTTCTATACCAAAAACCCTACTTCACTTCCTTTGCAATTTCTTGGTGTAGATGAACTTTGATGAGTTTCACACTGTTGATTTCATGGATTTAGTGTTGTTGATCTTGATTTTCCTTTGCTTCTCTTGTGGATGAATATTAGAGAGTATTCTAGATGTTTCTTGAAGTGTGGAGTGAAAATGGAATGAATGGAATGAAAAAGGGTCCCTTATACTTAACTTAAAATCTGATTTTTATGAACAGTAGTCGAAGTGCACAGTGGCCGTAAACCCAGTTTACGGGCCGTATTCTGGTTTGCGGTCCGTCTTTCATGATCGTATTTAAGCATAACAGAACCAGAAAGGTTTGCTTGAGTCATGGTGGTTTACGGTCACAGTTTACGGGTCGTATTTCGATTTACGGTCCGTATTCTGAGTCGTATTTAACCATTTAGACATTTGGCAGAAAGTTGAAGTTTTGGAATATTGAAAGACGATAGCAGTTTACGGTCCGTAAACCACTTTACGGGCCGTATTCTATTTTACGACCAACTGGGCCAAAGTGCAAATCTGCAACTTTCGCATTTTTAAAACTCATAAGTAGTCATCCTCTTCTTAGTAAAACATCGTACATTCATACTCTTCGTTGGTCTATTCATTGTACGTTCACGGAGAAATTTCCGAGGTGTAACAACCGTACGACGATAAAGCGATAGAGTAAATCTATCACCAATGACGAATATAATACAATTATGATTGGTCTTGAAATCAGTGTTGAGTGCAATACAAGAGTAAAAGAATAAGAGGCATAAGGGGTATTAGGGGCGTATGAGACTTAGACCCTGGAAAACAAAGATGACGTTACAAGTGAATTTTGAGCGTCGAAGAAGAGGGAAAGTGACATTAGATGGATGGTATGGATAACTAGACCTACTACTAATGTGAGCATCCCTATGGGGCAGAACGTTGTTAATTGGAGCGGATTTAGATATTGACTTATAACTACCAAATGAGCTAAGTTTACACATTCTTGTTCGCATTGCTATGTCGGTTGTATTACTTGGTTATGAAAACTGCAAGATGAGTATGTGAAGGCCTCCCACATGAATTATCATAACTATAAATTATGGGAAACGGCATAAATGAGATGTAGTATAGTAAGGGATACATGAATTCAAGCTTTGAAGGTGAGGCCACGGATTTGAGGATGGTACAAGTAAAACCCTTAAAGGGGGGAAGCGAGTAAAGAAAATACGAGTGTAGAAATTGAAACGATGAACCCGATGATGTGATAGATATAAACCCTAAAACAAAAGTGAGAGTTATGCAGAAATGAGTCTAATAACCAGTAAATAAACGGACACGAATTGAGCGGACATTTGAGACTGTACTAGAAACCATTTGCGAAGACCTTGAGCCTCGTGATATTGAGAGCAAATAACTCAAGGGATATTGTAAAAGATGGTGATACTATATTAGAATAAAAGAAAAGGTACTAGTGGTAAAGTCGTTGTTACCAATATTGCTACTTATAAGCGACAATTAAGAAAGAGACCTAAGGTTTTCTATAGCAGGATGCTAGATACGATAATCCAGGAAAACAAGATAAAAGAAGGAAGAGAGCATGATCAGATAAGTTACTACAGATAGACAAAAGACTTTTGGTATGAACGACACCGAGCCTAGTCCTGGTCGAGTGCGCGGAACACCAAACCTTCGTAGTCGGGTATGCTATGTAAATGATATGTATATGAATATGACCATGGATACGATATGTAAATGAGTACGATTATGAATACGGATGCAGATATGGATACATGTATATGTATAGGTGTGTATGTGCACGAATCACGCAAGAACAATTAGGTAACTTGCAATTAATTATACGTCGTCAATGAAACCAAGTCGGTACTTAAAAAGAGGAGTAAGAGGTAAACAAGAATAGTGTGGTCATGATACCCCCGTGTCAGTTGAAGGAAAATATATGGTAAATTGGGTTGAAATGTAGAGTTGGGATTATTACTAGGGATAAATAGGATAATTACTTCGAATATGACATAAGTGCATACTATACGCTTACTACAGAAGCCCTGGAGAGTGACAACTTACGAATGCAATAAGATCACTGAATGAAAGGGAAGCTTAGTCCCTGATGCATTAGGCCTTATGAGATTGTATGCAAAATAGGCAAGGTGGCTTATGAGTTAGATCTACCATCCATGCCTCGATGCTTCGTAAATATGTTGGAAATCCTACTAGGACCGTGCCAGTAAATGATGTTCAAGTAACAGAAAAAGTTGATCTATGAAAAGGTACCCATTGCCACATTAGATAGGCAAGTACGGAGACTTCGAAATAAAGAAGTGGCCTCAGTTAAGGTCTTATGGTAGAATAACAACCAAGAAGAATGACTCGGGAAATGGAAGAAAATATGAAATCCAAGTGTCCGCACTTGTTTTGAGCCCCGGAAAACATTTGATACAAAACATCAAGATCATAAGGTATGTATGTTTTCCTTTTATGCTTTTAGGTCGTGTGTGGCCAAATTATGTTGCTAATATGTTGTGGCCCTGTGAGGCATTGTTATTATGGGTTGTTGCGACAGGATGGTAGTGCCATATTACAGGGGAAACTATGGAGAAATTTTTGTAGAATTCCCGGATAGTTTAACATTCGAGGACGAATGTTCCCAAGGGGGGAAGAATGTTACACCTTGGAAAGTTTCGCCCTACCAAGGTCTTAGCCAGCTTAGTATGGGCCTGAGGAAGAGTAAAGTTATGCGAGGATTAAGGAGAAAGGTTATATTATAAGAGTGTGATAATGGTATACATATGACATTTGGAGACCATATGGGTTGAATTGGTTCATATGTCACTTGCCGAAAAGCCCTCGTTGCTGTAAGATAAGTGGGGCCCACACACCGGAGTTTTATAAAGAACATATGAAGAGATATAAGAGTAGTACATGTAAAGTTGAGTAAGTCCTAAGAAGGACCCATAAGCCAAATATGGGCATAAGCCATCCAAAAGGACGATTTAAGGAAACATTTTCGGATGATCGGACTTGGAGGGACCAAAACGCCATTATAAGTTTGGCATTTGGAAACACACTAAGAATAAAAGTTGTAGATAATTGAAATATATTTTCAACCATAGGTCGTGGGCCCTCACAAGATATCGTTATCAAGAATTATGACCTTTTTACAGAACGAAACGACGCGGACAACTTCGGAAGAAGCTGTGAGTTCCATGACCATGTTTCACGGTCCGTGAAACTTTCCACGGACTGTATATTGGTCCGTGGAATACACAGCAGAGATGATGGTCCTCTGGTGGTTAACCACGACCTGTTTCACGGACCATACAATAGTCCACACACCGTGAAAGTGTCCGTGGAAGTCCCGACGAGCTGAATAGTTTATGGTTATATAAATGTGTTCCCATTTCATTAAATTCATTTTCCACATTCTTTCATCATCTCTCAAGACCTTAAAGTTCCATACACTTCATCCACAAGAATTCAAAGGAAATTGATGATCAACTTCATCAAACCAACAAGAATCAATAGTATGAAACCCATCAAAGTCATCTAAGCCAAGAAATTTTAAAGGAAGTGAGTTAGGGTTTTTGGTGCAAGAAGAGTATTGCTGCTCAAGTCTTGTTCCTACAATATCTAAGGTAGGTTTTACGATATTTTCATGATGTTTAAGATATTGAGAATTTAAAACACTTGGATTGTTGAAGAATATAGAAAATGGGTCATAAATGAGTGAATATGTCATTGTGAATTAGTAGTTGGATTGAATTATAAATATTGGTATGTTGTGATTGTAAATACGTTATGAATGACATTTATAATGTGGAATAAGTATTATATGTGAGAAAATGCGATAATGAGCCATGACCATGATTATGGAGAAAATGAAGAGAAATTGTGAAATGCGGATAGAGTAGACGAATGATGATTGTTGTCTATTATTTTGTGAACGTTGTTATGAATGTTTGGGAGTTGATATAGAATATGGGAAGAGTTGTATAAAAGAAGGAAATGCTGCCCAAATTTTCCTAGAAATAATAAGCACGTTTAGGTAATTGATTGTCTAACGTTCATGCGACTTCTCCTGAAGGTAGAAACGTGGGCACCAAAGGAGAACAAGCAAGTGATATATTAGTTAAACGACAAAGGTATGTAAGACCAATCCTTTCTTTCTAAGGCATGAATCTTTCAAATTTTCCATGATCTTCTTATACGATAGAGACTATGAGTCCATGAATATACGAAGCTACACACGCACATGACTAAGAAAGGAAGTATGATACGAGCATGATAATGATGATGATGAACATAAGTATGAAAAATCCTAGTATAATAAAGGATGTCCATGAAGCTAATAATTCTAAGTATGTTTCCATCGATTCTTCTCTTTGCGTACACTCACCTTAGATTGTTAGTTCCTTCAATGTGAGATATAATGTCGATGATTACTCCATAATATGATCGGGGGTTCACGACCTTATGTCACCCCGATATAGCCATAACTACTTTCAAATCCTAATGTATGTCTTAAATGATAAATGTATAATGATGCTAAGTCATGATATATCTATGAGATGATCGATAATATAAGATTATGTTATGCCTATGAGATGTGTAATAATGATGAAGCTATGATTGATTGTATGACGATATGATTCCAACGTGCCTAGATGGCCGGGCATGTCACCACTAATGTGGGCTGCTATGATTCCACCGTGCCTAGATGGCTGGGCATGTCACCACTAGTAGGCTGCTATGATTACACCATGCCTAGAGGGCCGGGCATGACACCACTAGTGGGCGGCTTATGATGGTTACCCGGACGCGGGTTAACAATGATGATGATGATGTGATGTCATATGTGCTGTGATAATACATGTTCCATGATTATGAAATATGTGATATATGTGTGAAATGTACTCACCTATAGAACTCATGCAGGTTTTATCCTTCTCCTATGGTTTATGATTTTTCTACTATGCTTATTTCATTCATGTCTTACATACTCAGTAGAATGTTCGTACTGACGTCCGTTTTCTTTGGACGCTGTGTTCATGCCCACAGGTAGATAGGGAGGCAATCCAGATTCGTAGGAGCTATTAGCTGATTTGAAGAGCACTCCATTTTCCGGAGGTGCCATTGATTATTCTTTTGGTATATATGTATATGCATGTTTTGGGCACGACGGGGTCCTGTCCCGTCCATATGTCTAATTATCTAGTAGAGGCTCGTAGATGCGCAGTGTGGGTTATATGGTCTCACAAGGTCACTACTGTATATATGTATGTATGTGTATATTATCATTTTGATAGCCGAGAGGCTTGTGTATATAAAAGTGTTTATGTTCCCAAATGAAATATGATTTGAGTATAATTTGATAAAAGAGCGTTAAATGAGTATGATAAGTAATAAAACGAGTGGTGCTCGGTGGTTAGCCCCGGGTACCCGTCGCGGCCCCTAGTCGGGTAGTGACACAAACATTCATAACAACATTCACAATATAATAGACCACAATCATCATTCATCTACATTATCCGCATTTCACAATTCCTCTTCAATTTCTCCATAATTGTGATTATAGTTCGCTATTGCGTTTTCTCATTTATAATACTTATTCCATGGTCTAAATGTCATTCAAAATATATTTACAATCACAACATACCATTATCCATAATTCAATCCAAACCTTCACCCAACAATGTCACTATTCCCACATTTATGACCCACTTTCTATATCTTTCTACAATCCATGTGTTCTTAACTTTCAACACCTTAAACAACCAATAAGGATCATAAAACTCACCTTATATGATGGATGAACAACCCTTGAGTGGACCTTCTCTTCTTGCACCAAAACCCTAACTTCACTCCCAAGAGAATTCTTGACTTAGATAGACCCTAGTAAGCTTTATGCACTTGACCCACTTGAATTCCTGCTATTGATCTTTGTTTTCCTTTGTATTCTTGTAGATGAAGTATGTGGAACCTTCTAGAGGTTTTGAGAGAGATGAAGAAGTGTGTAGGAAATGAAATTAATGAAGTGGGATCACATTTATATAAGTGAACTTATTCAGCCCGTCGGGACTTCCACGGACACTTGTACGGTCCGTGGAACATTGCACGGCTCGTACAAGTGGTCGTGGTTCACCACCATGGAACACTTCATTGCTGTTGGGTTATACGGACCAATATACGGTCCGTATAACATTCCACGGGCCGTATAACATGGTTGTGTAACTCACAGTTTTTCCGAAAGTTGTTCTCGTCGTTTCGTTTGGTCTCCAATCCTTATACAACCTTCTTAACACTTGTTTCACACTTCATTAACCATCTAAAGGAAATTATAACTCTTCCCTAAAACATCATTAAGCTATCGTTAACTTGTCACTCATAATTCTTACCCGACACGTAACATCTCCATTACTTTCTTTGACAACCTTCTTCCCTTACGTCAAATGTCCTTGGATCTTGATTAGGATCCTCAAATGCTATTTCTTACTTATTGAAAACATCGTATACATCGTGCTCTTTGCTAGTGTTAAACCTCGGAAATTTCTTTGTGAACGTACAATGAATAGACCAACGAAGAGTATGAATGTCACGACCCAACCCCATGAGCCATGACTAGTGCCCGAGCTGGACACTCATATACGAACCTGTTAGATATAGCCAAATTGAAACTATGAACAATATGGAAACTTGCAAAAGAACTCCGAAGTTTCATAACGTCATCATATATATATGTCCAGATAACTGTCTCCTGAGGAGTCACAACTGATCAAATCATAAAATGATACGCAATCCGACAAGGCTGCCAATACATACGAACATATCCATAGCACATCGTATAGACATAGCTGAACAAAATTATACACAACCCACACATATGTCTACAGACCTCTAAGAGTATCGATAGCGAAATATTACCGGACAGGGCCCCGTCGTACCCCTGGGCAAACATATACATACATCATAAGATCTGTACTAAAAGTCTAGGCTCCGGAACAACAGAGCTCTCCACGACAGCTGAGAGGAAGTCCTATGCTGAAGGGTCACCAAACCGACTATCTGTACCTGCGGGCATGAAACGCAGCCCCCCGAAGAAAGGGGGTCAGTACGAGATATGTACTGAGTATATAAAGCATGAAATACAATAAAGAGGATCATAACTGAAATAGAGATTACCGGAAACAAGTATGACTTTTAAAATATCAATACACTTGCCTTATGAAATGAAAATCATGCATATCAATATCATATATCATATCCGGCCCATTATGGGACTCGGTGAATAAGGTCGCCACATACCATCCTTGGCGCCATAACCACATCATCATATCATCACATCATCACATCATCACACCATCACATCATATATATATATATATATATATATATATATATATATATATATATATATATATATACCGTATCCCGGCCCTCTAGTGAGGGACTCGATGAACAATGTAGTGAAACTGTGCACGAGAACGTATCCTGGCCCGAGACTCAGTGAAAGATGTATTGAGGCAGGCACGAGCAGAGTAGTGAGCAACCATATGAAAATTAAATCATATCTGAGACTCAATAAGATAATCAAAATGAACCATCATTTGAAAATTTAGACGATAGTCACATCAAGTACCTTTCGAAAATCACTACGGATTATATTAAAATAGAACTTCTGGAATCATATACACGTATCAAGACATAATGAAATAGTTTCTGGAAGTCAAGAACATTAGCCATCCTAGTGGCTCTAAGAATAGGATATTCTTTGGAATCATATATATACGTCGTCTGTTTGTTTCATAAAGATCATGCCAAAAAGAAAGAAGGATTATCTTTACATACCTTGTCGCTTCTCAAGTTAACCATAGCTTAGGTCTTGGGCTTCACCAATCTACAAACAATACCAAATATGCCAATAATAAAATTAGGATACTCTTTCCAACCAATCCTTAATTACTTTGAAATCTAACGATATTCGGGCAGCATCTTCCCTAAAAACACAATAATCCTCGTGATTCCAACTTAGCCAAAATATCAATCACCATACCAACAACAATATCAATAAATACATATCCAAATAGAATCAAGTCCATTCTTAAATCACCTCCAAAACAGCCCAATATACATTCCCATACCGATACTTGTATACACTTCTTTTATTTCGTATATACATAGTGTAACAACAAACATAACAACAGCGACTACAACAAATCCCACGATATTCCAGCCCACAAAACAATTCATAACAACCACCAAATAGCCCACATGATAACAATAACAATTTATCTGATTTCCCGCAATTAATTTCGTAGTTCCCATCTCACAATTTAACTATGACCTGGATGAATTTAATATACCTAGGAGAGGAGAATTATTACCTTATATGCCAAGAAATACTCTTCTTCCACCTTACTTCTCCTTGAAGAAATCTTTGATTTGCTAGGATCCGAAGGAAACCAACAACGCAATCTCATAACTGATGAAGACGTAGCCTCCAAGTTGTTCTTGATATATTTCTACACCTTGTTGTTGCTAAGGAATGGATCACGTTAATTCCTATTGCTCCGTGAAATATGGTTGCTGCATATGTAAATATTGTGAACAATTTCCATGGACATGAGTCTATTAAAAGTGGTCTTATTCCATATATTTTTTTTTTGTACCATTCCAATGTGATGCAGCAATCTTAAGTGGTAAGATTCAAGATTAGTTTCCCCCACTTGGTACGTGTAACTATTTCACCTTATGTGCTTTTTGAGTCATCAAGCCTTTTACTTAATACAATTGATAAAATGATTGCCACTTGGTAGCTTGTAAGTCTAATATTATGCTAATTACATAAGAGCAAAATTTTTTTGTTTTCCATGTAATATTTATCCACTAATCTTAATTTCCATAATTAATACCGTACTCTCCCACTTTATTCCAACATTTAACTAATTACTAACATAACTAATCCTTGATGTCAATTCACTTGAATATGATCATTTTTAACACACTTCATATACTCATTGCCATGATTATGTGACATAGCACTAGTCCATAGTACCTTTTGGTACACATAAAATATTATTCTCAATCATCGTGGTCACACTTGTTAAGTCCTAAATTATTTCGGACCTCAAACGCTTTGTACACCGAGCTCTCGATTTTCATCCTTGAATATGATCGAATTCTCCGGGCTCAGGTAAATGTTGGACGATTAAATGTTCTAGTCTAAAAATACGAGGTATTATAGCTTGGACCGTATTTCACTCAAATAAATGTTGAAACTCGACAAAATTTATTTTCTTCGATTGTTTAACTTCTAATCACTATGATACATATGTACCATCACTCAAACCACCTACAAGCTTGCGGGATAACCTCATTTCCATTACAAATATCATTTAACTCAGACGCTTTCCAATACATGAAAACACGGGATGTAACATCCTTCCCCCCTTTGGAACATTCGTCCTCGAATGTTAAATTATGAAGGGCCATGGGCCTTGTAAAAATAGCTCCCTAATAATCGTAATTATCCTTCTAACAACCATTAAATGGTACTATACAATTTGTCTTGGCAACTAATCACATAATAATAATTCTTCACCACTTCCCTTCTCGTTTTCCTTTCACGCATACTCCTATCGTTTCCTCGGCTCACACCTTGCTTACGTCAAGAAATAATCGAGAACGAGTCCCTTTCTTACTAATGACGCCCTGTCGCTAGCTTTGCTTCTTTATCTTGCTTACTTCTTTGTCTGTCCCGTGTACTTTCCATCTTCTGTTGAGTTATCTATTCAACACTCACCTCTTCTTTTTTCTTATCAGTTGTGTCGCTATATCTCCTGGTACTTTTTCGTCAAGCTTGTCTAGTGCTATACATTTCTTGTGAGTCATTATTGAAATCCGTCCTCATTTTGAATTTGTTGGAGTCTATAATATGTCAGCTATCTTCGGTAACCACTCCATTGGCACCTCACAACTATCTTTGAAAAGATACACGTAAGTCGCTCTTCTGGTATGGCCCTTCGTGATACCTGAACTCGTCAATCCTTGTTCATACTTAATTATTCGAGACACCTTTTCGTCTTTATTATTTACTTCTCCCCTAATCTTAATAAATCATTGCCTGTATATTCTTCATTACGAAATTATTCCCATGAATCCTTTGTTGTATAGGGATACCGTCTAATTCTCGTTTATCCTACGCCTTTACAGAAGCCATAATACTCACATGATTTATGATCTTAAGGGGTTTTAAATTCTATGTTAATCATGCCCCGTAATACGCCCTGTAAGAGTACCTTTTTTGGTAACCACTTGTATCCGTATATTGAATTCGCACCGATATAGGTAGCTTTCTTTGTACCGCAGTTAATACTACTTTTCTATCATATGCTCATCCTTTAATTCTGTCTCATAATCTACCTTATCATTTAAAACTGCCATGTTGGGTTTTCCGCCCCTCTGCCATTCTGCGGCCCATAACTTGTACAACTTGTATAAAGTATATCTAATTTTAGTCACAGTCTTTCCTTCTCCTGGTTCATTCTGTTATCTCATTCGTACTAAAACTCGCTCGTCGCCTATCTTGTCATACTCCTTTTCCCTTCTTTTATTTCCCCTTTTGATTTTCTCATATCCTACTATCGAAGATTTTCTATCTCTCCCCTTTGCTACTTATAAGTCACAACATCATTAGCGCACAACTCTATTGCCAAATCTTAGCCTCTAATCTAGTATAGCATTGCTATTCTTTATAATACCTCTTAAGTTACTCGTTACCATTATTTTGTCGTACTCTTTATGTTTATAAGCACCCACTTTGTAATTCCATATCATACAAGATCTTTACAAATGATCTTCGGTCTTGTCTCAAATACCATCCTGACTTCTATACGTTTATTGCTGGCCTTCAGATCTTACTAATTTGTTTCGGCAAGGGATCTTACTTGAAGTTTAAGTATCCATATAAAACATATTGCAGTGTCAATTGCTTCCATCTGACACTTGCTTTTTTTCACACCCGCTCCCCCCCCCCCCCCTTTAGGGTGTACTTATACCATTATCTGTTTAGATTTCGCTCTACGTCCCTACTTCCAATCTTCAAATTCATCTGATCCCCCCTCCCCCCCCCCCCCCCCCACCCCCTTTTTTAATTCACTTGGCACACTGTACCATATCCATATCTTTTCTTTATAATTCATAACTTTGATTATCCCTGTACGAAACCTTAACAAAATCATGAAGCGACGAGAACCTTTCTCTATATAGTATAAAATCTCATCTGACCATCTGTACTCGAGTAATGCAACCCATGTAGGAACTCATCCAAGGCTACATTCCACTTACTCCAATAAGTAATTAATTAGCACTTATAGTCGTTCCAAATTCTCAATTTGGTAGCACATATATTCCGATGATAAGTGTCCAAAGTTCTCTTGTAATATTATCTTTATCTCAACCTATATCATCGGTTTCCTTTAATAAATTTACAATACATTATTTGTTCCTCAAGCCTACAGTCTTTGTCCTTTAGGGATTTCACTACTTCCGAGGTGAAGTCACATACACGCAGTACTCCTTGGTTTCTTATGCCCTTTCACCCTTATTGTGTACCCAACACTGACTCCTAACCTACTAAAAATCACATCAAGTTTGTCTTAATAATGTCTTATCTTATCACCTGGTCGTCGTACTACACCTTTAGATCCGTAGCTATATATTTCCCTTTTATTTTATACTCGTACTCAATTAATTACGTCTACCTTGGGTGCTTCCTTTAATATTCCCTTACCATTTCCCCAATCTATGTCCATCTTTTATTCCGTACACGAGGAATATCATGCTACCTATGTACCCTTCAGAAAACACTACTTATGCATAATCCCTTTCTCATTTTCAAAACGTATTCTATTCATCCCTATTTGTTCTTTCATCCCAATCCTTTTTCTGGCACCCATTCTACCTCGTTGCTCATCTTGCTATAGTTTGGTCCTTCACAGTTCCGTCACTTATATTACTCGTGTTCTCGGCTATACATGTCATAACCTATTACTGCACTGTTATCTCGCTTTCTTCTTATTTCGTTCTTTCATTTAACTCTTTCTTCACTTGTGCCCGCTATCATTTCCGTTATCGCATAATCTTTATTCTGAGCTTTCCCTATAGAAGAACTTCATAAGTCTTTCTTATTCGTTCTATAGCTCGCCCTTATACTTTAATCACATAGATCACGTCACATCTTTTAGTCACTTCCTCGCTAGGCTTCACTCCTTCTCATAACAATCCTCATTATATTCGCATTATATCCTGTTCGTAACCAATCCCATAATGTAACACTCTCTCCTCCTTTTTTTTAACCCTATTCACGATTCTGACTATGGTTTAATCACACTCTGTGGGGTAGGCGTACCTAACCTTTTACCCTTTCTGGTTAATCTTAACCTCAATGCCTCACAAGCCATCTTACCAATACATTCATATTTGTCGCGATTCTTCTTCCTCTGTACCCTTGTCTCAATCATACTGTTATTTCTTCTAACTATAAACTCGTCGTAATTTATCCCTACTTGTCAATTTAGTGATACCTCAATATAATACCCTATTAAGATTTGCTAGACTTTTCTAAATCATCTCTTAGTATCTCAAGCCCTTCCAAATTATCCTAGCACTTCATCAACAACACATGGAACACATGATCTAAGACAGCCCACAAGTTTGAGTTTTCCTTCTACAAGTTCCATCTCCAATTAGTTGATTAAGAACTAATAAACTCAAGGACATAAAGATATGGTAAAATGTTACCTCAAGAACACAAAAGCACTCCAATTCCAAGATTACGTCACTATGAAGCATCCTCCAAAACCACCACAAGAAGAAGGACTAGAATCCGACAAACACCACGGGACTTCTAATGCTTGATTCACATAGTTTACCTTCAGATTTGTTCTTGGGTCATGAACGATCTATTTAGTTCATAAACTACTTGCTGTATGCTTTGTACTTCTTCAAATAAAAGTGAAACTTAATTGCTGAACGTTTTTGCTCTTCAACATGAGCTTTTTCTAAGGTAAAATGTGGCTGGAAAGTATTCTGGTCCATTCAAATGAATTCCAAACTTTGCTGCTCATATTTGCGTCTTCGAAACAAAATTCCCAAATAAGAATGATGCCTCTTACGAATGACATGGAGGGTATCTCTTAAAGCTTTAATCCAACATGATAGATTTACCATATCGATATCAACCTTATAATTACTATTACTATCAATTCAACAGTTAACTTTATTTCTCGGAGTCAGACTTGCAACTTGGTCAAATCCTATTATTACTGTTGACATGACCTTTCAAGACATATTACGAAATTATATCTCATTCCCTTTTTATTTCTAAGAAAATTTTGGCAGAGTTTCCTCTGTATTTCTTACTACCCGAAAACCTACACGCAGGAAATACCAAGAATGTCTCACAGGGCCAACATATATACGTATATATCATATCATATCATATCATAGCCACACAGGGCTCCCAATTTCAAGTAAAAGTATAAAGATGTCGAAACTTACCTCATATATCACCCCTCGAGACGTACTTGATCCTTTAGCGATCTTTCTAGTTATACCTTCCTATCTTCCCTTTCATTCCTCAACTTTACATTTCAATCATACTTCAATATTCTTACCTTATCCGACATGCATCTTTCGCACCGTTGCTTACCTGTGTACTTTGTAACTTCCAATATCATCAGTCACTTTCTTCGGTCGATGCCGTTCTTCAGCTGTAATCAAGGGTTAGTATAAGGAATTTCATTTACTATGACTGGCTCTATCGCACGATCTTAGATGTGAAAGAAAGGTAACATCCTAAATGTCCTATAGCTTCTTGTTTATAGATGTGGTGCACAACACACCGATAAACAAGACTCTACTAGACACGGTCTGTAGACACTCCGAGGATGAACTGCTCCGATACCACTTTTGTCAAGACCCAACCCCATGGGCCATGACTAGTGCCCGAGCTGGACACTCATATACGTACCTGTTAGATATAGCCAAATTGAAACTATGAACAATATTGAAACTTGCAAAAGAACTCCGAAGGTTCATAACGTCATCATATATATATATGTTCAGATAACTGTCTCCTGAGGAGTCACAACTGATCAAATCGTAAAATGATACGCAAACCGACAAGGCTGACACTACATATCAATATCATGCGCAAGCCGACAAGGCTGCCACTACATACGAACATATCCATAGCATATCGTATAGACACAGCTGAACAAACTTATACACAACCCACACATATGTCTACAGACCTCTAAGAGTATCGATAGCGAAATATGACGGGACAAGGCCCCGCCGTAACCCTGGGCAAACATATACATACATCATAAGATCTGTACCAAAAGTCTAGGCTCCAGAACAACAGAGCTCTCCACGACAGCTGAGTGGAAGTCCTATGCTGAAGGATCACCAAACCGACTATCTGTACCTGCGGGCATGAAACGCAGCCCCCTGAAGAAAGGGGGTCAGTACGAGATATGTACTGAGTATATAAAGCATGAAATACAATAAAGAGGATCATAACTGAAATAGAGATTACCGGAAACAAGTATGACTTTTGAAATATCATTACACTTGCCTTATGAAATGAAAATCATGCATATCAATATCATATATCATATCCGGCCCATTATGGGACTCGGTGAATAAGGTCGCCACATACCATCCTTGGCGCCATAACCACATCATCATATCATCACATCATCACACCATCACATCATATATATATATATATATATATATATATATATATATATATATATATATATATATATATATATATACCGTATCCCGGCCATCTAGTGAGGGACTCGGTGAACAATGCAGTGAAACTGTGCACGAGAACGTATCCTGACCCGGGACTCAGTGAAAGATGTATTGAGGCATGCACGAGCAGAGTAGTGAGCAACCATATGAAAATTAAATCATATCTGAGACTCAATAAGATAATCAAAATGAACCATCATTTGAAAATTTAGACGATAGTCATATCAAGTACCTTTCGAATGTCACTATGAATTATATTAAAATAGAACTTCTGGAATCATATACACGTATCAAGACATAATGAAATAGTTTCTGGTAGTCAAGAACATTAGCCATCCTAGTGGCTCTAAGAATAGGAGCTTCTTTGGAATCATATATATACATCGTCTGTTTGTTTCATAAAGATCATACCAAAAAGAAAGAAGGGTTAGCTTTACATACCTTGTCGCTTCTCAAGTTAACCATAGCTTAGGTCTTGGGCTTCACCAATCTACAAACAATACCAAATATGCCAATAATAAAATTAGGATACTCTTTCCAACCAATCCTTAATTACTTTGAAATCTAACGATATTCGGGCAGCATCTTCCCTAAAAACACAATAATCCTCGTGATTCCAACTTAGCCAAAATATCAATAACCATACCAACAACAATATCAATAAATACATATCCAAATAGAATCAAGTCCATTCTTCAACCACCTCCAAAACAGCCCAATATACATTCTCATACCGATACTTGTATACACTTCTTTTATTTCGTATATACATAGTGTAACAACAAACATAACAACAGCGACTACAGCAAATCCCACGATATTCCAGCCCACAAAACAATTCATAACAACCACCAAACATCCCACATGATAACAATAACAATTTATCCGATTTCCCGCAATTAATTTCGTAGTTCCCATCTCACAATTTAACTATGACCTGGACGAATTTAAATATACCTAAGAGAGGAGAATTATTACCTTATATGCCAAGAAATACTCTTCTTCCACCTTACTTCTCCTTGAAGAAATCTTTGATTTGCTAGGATTCGAAGGAAACCAATAACGCAATCTCATAACTGATGAAGACGTAGCCACCAAGTTGCTCTTGATATATTTTTACACCTTATTGTTGCTAAGGATTGGATCACGTTAATTCCTATTGCTCCATGAAATATGGTTGCTGCATATGTAAATATTGTGAACAATTTCCATGGACATGAGTCTATTAAAAGTGGTCTTATTCCATATATTTTTTTTGGACCATTCCAACGTGATGCAGCAATCTTAAGTGGTAAGATTCAAGATTAGTTGCCCCCACTTGGTACGTGTAACTATTGCACCTTATGAGCTTTTTGAGTCATCAAGCCTTTTACTTAATACAATTGATAAAATGATTGCCACTTGGCAGCTTGTAAGTCTAATATTATGCTCATTACATAAGAGCAAATTTTTTTTGTTTTCCATGTAATATTTATCCAATAATCTTAATTTCCATAATTAATACCGTACTCTCCCACTTTATTCCAACATTTAACTAATTACTAACATAATTAATCCTTGATGTCAATTCACTTGAATATGATCATTTTTAACACACTTCATATACTCATTGCCATGATTATGTGACATAGCACTAGTCCATAGTCCCTTTTGGTACACATAAAATATTATTCTCAATCACCGTGGTCACACTTGTTAAGTCCTAAATTATTTTGGGACCTCAAACTCTTTGTACACCGAGCTCTCGATTTTCATCCTTGAATATGATCGAATTCTCCGGGCTCGGGTAAATTTGCTCATGTTGGACGATTAAATGTTCTAGTCTTAAAATACGAGGTATTATAGCTTGGACCGTATTTCACTCAAATAAATGTTGAAACTCTACAAAATTTATTTTCTTCGATTGTTTAACTTCTAATCACTATGATACATATGTACCATCACTCAAACCCCCTACAAGCTTGGGGGATAACCTCGTTTCTATTACAAATATCGTTTAACTCAGACACTTTCCAATACATGAAAACACGGGATGTAACAATGAGTGTACGAAGTTTTACTAAGAAGGGGATGACTACTTATGAGTTTTGAAAATGCGAAAGTTGCAGATTTAGACTTCGGCCCAGTTGGTCGTAAAATAGAATACGGCCCGTAAAGTAGTTTACGGACCGTAAACTGCTATCGTCTTTCAACATTCCAAAACTTCAACTTTCTGCCAAATGACTAAATGGTTAAATACGACTCAGAATACGGACCGTAAATCGAATTACGGCCCGTAAACTGTGACCGTAAACCACCATGACTCCAGCAAACCTTTCTGGTTCTGTTATGCTTAAATACGGTCATGAAAGACGGACCGTAAACCAGAATACGGCCCGTAAACTGGGTTTACGACCACTGTGCACTTCAGTTACTGTTCATTCCGGATTAGATTTTAAGTCATTAAAAGGAGACCTAACCTCATTCAATTCATTTCAACTCCACGATATTTCTCTTAAAAAGCCTCTAGAATACTCTCTACTCTTCATCACAAGAAAACGAAAGGAAATTAGTGATCAACTACATAAAACCCACGAAATCAAGTGTAAGAATCACACTAAAGTTCACCTTTCTCAAGAAAACCCAAAAGAAGTAAAGTAGGTTTTGGTGCTAAAGGAGTAATTCCATTCAAGGCTTGTTCAACCATCATCTAAGGTAAGTTTCATTACTAAAACATGTTGTTTAAGGTATTGGAAGGTTAAGACACTTGAATTGTAAAAAGACATAGGAAATGGGTCATTTATGAGTGAATAGTGTCATGGTTGGATAGTAGTTGGGTTGAACCATGAATGTTGGAGTGTTGTGATTATGAATATGTTATAAATGAAATTTAGGCCATGAAATAAGTATTTTATATGAGGAAACGCGATAGTAAGCTATAACCATAAATGTGGAGAAATTGAAGAGAAATGGTGGATTGTGGTCAATGTATATAAATGATGATTGTGGATTGTGATATTGTGAATGTTGTTGTGAGCGTGTGGGATTTGATATAGAATATGGGAAAAGTAGTATAACCAAAGGAAGTGCCGCCCAATTTTCCCTAGAAATAGTAGCGCGTTCTTATAGTCGATTAACTAACGTAAATGCGAATTCTCTTTTGAAGGTAGAAACGTGATATCGAAGGAGAACAAGCGAATGATATCTTAGTTAAACGTCAAAGGTATGTGAGGCTAGTCCCTTCTTTCTAATGGCATGAATCTCATAGCATAATTTTTTCCTCCTCTTCATGAGTTCCTATATTCCGGAAAGCTAAAAGCCTATATCTATGAATGGTAATATAAGATAAGAGATATGATATGATGATCATAAAATGGCATGATATTATTTATTTCTCACACTCACCTTATATGTTAGTTCCTTCAAGGTGAGGGAGGATGCCGATAATTGCTCCATAAAGAAATCGGGGGATCATGACCTTACGTCACCCCGATAAAGTAAAGTTGTTCATAAGCCTTATGCATGTATTATGATAAGTATGTTACGATAAGCATATGATGATGAGCATGTATGATGATGATATAACACCGCGCCTAGTTGGCCGGGCAGTCACCGCCAAGGCAGGCAGCAATACGATACACCATGGCCAAATGGCATGGGCAGACACAACTAGTGGGCGGCATGAGATGATACCCCGGACGCGGGAGGCCTGGACGCAGGATAATGTTATGATTATCACACCGATCCGATATGGACGGGCAACTTATACTTTACTACACCGCAACTATAGGGGCGGGCAGCTTATACATTGTACATACATGATATGATGACGAGTATGAGTAAGACAGAATGACTTAATTCTGTTATACATGATAGTCAGATATACATTTTCCATATTGATATTTCCATTATGTCATTGTTCCATTTTTTTGTTTATGCCTCTCATACTCAGTACAATGTTCGTACTGACGTCCGTTTTCTTTGGACGCTGTTACCATGCCCACAGGTAGACAGGGAGGAGAGCTCGACCCAGACCAGTAGTAGCTATCAGCAAATTGAAAGCGCTCCTTTGTTCGGAGGTGCTTATGACGATTCTTTTGTGTATATTCATGTACATGTATTTTTGGGCATGACGGGGTCTTGTCCCATCCTTATGTTTAGCACTCCAGTAGAGGCTCGTAGATGTGCAGTGTGGGTTAGATGGTCTCATGATTTATTACTACGTATGTATATATTATTTTGATAGCCGAGAGGCCTATGCATATAAGAGTATTTTCATGTTCTCAAATGAAAAAGGAATTTTCCTACGACTTGAATATGAATTTATAAAAGAGCACTAAATGAGTAGGATGAGTACTAGAACGAGTGGTGCTCGGTGGCTAGCCCCGGGTACCCGTCGCGGCCCCTAGTCGGGTCGTGACAAAAGTGGTATCAGAGCGGTTCAGTCCTAGGAAGTGTCTACGAGCCGTGTCTCGTAGAGTCTTGTTTATGGTGTGTTGCGCGCCACATCAATAAACAAGTGGCTACATGATAACAACGAGGTTAGGGAGATCCCAAATTTATAATTAAAATATAAGAAGTGCGGAAGCAAATATAGAAAAGAATCTAAAAACTAGAAAATAAAAGATATGGGAAATTCAAAGGAACAATCCACGAATTTCCAAGAACGTTAGTTCTAAAGTCTTGACTAGATCCAAGTAACAACGTATAGATTTATAGGAAGAAATCTAACGCCTTTACTTGAGATAACAAATCAAAAACATTAGATTAGGATCCTGACCGCTTTGTGAGTAACTTAAGACAACAATTAGCATTTAGAACTAACCGCCTTCGAAAGAATACCAAAAAGAAATCAAATATATCAAGGAAGAAATTATCTTACTACCTTGAACTAGGAACTAGTTAGGTTAAAAGATAAATCCTAAAGTAATGCCACAAAGGTTCAAAAGAACTCTCAATATAATATATTCTTCAAAATCTGATTTACAATGGATGACAATCACCCCTATATATAGTTGTAAAGGAAGGAACTAGTCAAAATAGAAATAAATGAGAATTATCTTCCCTAGAAACATAGAAGACTTCCCACACTAGGACCAATGTAGTCAACATAGATCAAAACAACCTAAAAGACCCACACTTGGACCAATGCAAGTCAACATAGATTAAAACAACAATTAATTATTTATTCTAGAAACTAATTTGGGCCAATTTGGGCTGCTGGAAACTTCTTCTTTTGGGGCTGATTTGGGCCTCATTTCATCTCACTTTGGACTTTAATTTGGGCCTCCAAATAGGTGTAAGACTTGAGGAAAAAAATTTGAATAGGGCTGGAGGTCTTCTGCCATCACAAGACAATTTTTTTTTAATTGCTAATTGAAGCCCGTTGATCTTGACATAACATTTCCTTGTCCTTCAATGGAGTTGAGCTTCCATGGCTGCTATCAAGTAGGGTTTTTGGTATAGAAGAGTATTGCTACCCAAGGTTCGTTCCTACCACATCTAAGGTATGTTTTATGACTTTCTCATGATGATTGAAGTATTTATACGTTGAAACACTTAGATTATAAAAGAGTGTAGTAAATGTGTCATATAATGTGAATAGTGCCATAGCTGAATGATAATTGGATTGAATTATGAATGTTGATGAGTTGGGAGTATAAATATGTTATAAATGACGTGTAGACCATGAAATAGGTGTGATGTATGAGAAAATGTGATGATGAGCTAAAACCCATAAATGTGGAGAAATTGGAGAAAATAGGTGGAATGTGGTAAATGTAGATAAATGATCATTGTTGATACGATATTGTGAGTGTTGTTGTGAATGTTTGGTAGTTGAAATGAAACATGGGAAAAGTAGTAGAAACAAAGGAAATGCTGCCCAATTTTCCCTAGAAATAGTAGCGCGTTCTTCTCGTCGATTGACTAATGATGGTACGAATTCTCTCTTGAAGGTAGAGACGTGACATCAAAGGGAATCAAGCAAACGATAGCATAGTTAAACGACAAAGGTATGTGAGGCTTATCTTTTCTTTCAAAAGGCATGAATCCTTCAAGTCTTATATAATCCTTCTACAAAACGAAGCCTATGAGTCCTTCAATATGTTGAATTACATATGAATATGATGGTGATGATAATGAGCTAGAGTATAGCGATTCAAGAAATTGTGGCATGATGTTCCTATAAGGCTAATGATGTTATCTTTGATAACACTCGCCTTATGCTCTATTTCCTTAAAGGCGAGGCACGATACTCATAAATGTTCAAAATATAATCGGGGGTTCACGACCTTACGTCACCCCGACATAGTGTGGTTGCCCTTAAAGCTTAACGTATGCTCTTAATGCTAATGTATCATATGTCTATAAGATGATTAACAATGCTAGTTGTAATACGATGATGATATGTATAAAATACCAAGAAATGATAAGATGATGCTATTTTATGAGATGTGTAATAGTGATATGTTATGATTGATTTTGTGATGATAAGATTCCACCGGGCCTATTTGGCCGGGCATGCGTATGATTCCACCGCGCCTATTTGGCCGGGCATGTCACCGCGAATGCGGGCTGCGTATGATTCCACCGCGCCTATATGGCCGGGCATGTCACCGCTAATGCGGGTTGCTATGTTTACACCGAGCCTAGAGGGTTGGGCATGATCACCACTAGTGGGCGGCATATGAGGATTACCCGGACGCGGGTAATGATGCGGACTACAATGTGACGATGTACGTGATGAAGTATGTGATGATGTATGTGATGATGTATGTGATGATGAATGTGATGATAAATGGGATATGACAAATCATATACTATGATGATGTAAAATATGATATATGTAAAAAGTATGGTGCTTATAACACTCAAGCAGGTTATATCTTTTCTTATGATTCATGATGCTTCTATGACGTTGTTCATTTCATTCCTGCCTTACATACGCAGTACAATGTTCGTACGGATGTCCGTTTTCTTTGGACGCTGTGTTCATACCCACAGGTAGACAGGGAGGAGACCTTGGTTCGGACTCTTAGAAGCTGTTAGCTGACTAAAAGCACTCCCTTGTTCCGGAGGTGCTCATGATGAATCTTTTGTGTACAGTTGTATGTGTAATCCAATAGAGGCTCGTAGATACTCAATGTGGGTTATGTGGTTTCACGATGTGGATATTGTGTAAATATATTGATATATGCTATTGTATAAAAGCATTATGTTTTGTAATGAAAAGCAGTTTCTTTTGGTAAAATGAGCATGAAATCGATAAATGATTGTTGAATGAAATAGTACGAGCGGTGCTCGGTGGTTAGCCCCGGGCACCCGTCGCGGCCCCTAGCTAGGTCGTGATAGAAGTGGTATCAGAGCAGTTCGTCCTAGGAAGTGACTACGAGCCGTGTCTAGTAGAGTCTTTTTTATGGTATGTTGCGCGCCATATCAATAAACAAGAGGCTACGGGGCATTTAGGAAAAATGACCATCTTTCTTCTCCTGAGATCGTGCGATAGAGTCGTGTGTAAGATTTTATCCTCCCTAATGGTGTGTTGTGATTTCAGAATACCGCCCAAGGGAAAAGCTATAGCCGCCCAAAAGGGCAAGACTACGATAAAGAGGCGGGTAGAAAGAGAGCCTCCGGTGAATATTGGAGAAGGCGAGTCACAAAATGAGATTTCATCTAGCACTTCCTCTACCCCGCCTAATGTGGAAGAGCAAGGAGGAGCTCCAGCTCCAATTCCTCCGCCGGTTGCTTCGGGTCAACAAATGATCGATGCCATTCAGTTATTAACACAGTTGGTTGCCACCCAGGCACAGCGGCAAAATACGGGCTCGAGTGATCGATCAGCCAGTACTAGAGCCCGTGACTTCATGACTTTAAACCCTCCGGAGTTCTTTGGGTCAAAGCCAGATGAGGATCCGCAAGGCTTTATCGATGAGATGTTGAGGACTTTAAAGATTATTCATGCCTCCGAGACTGAATCTGTGGAGTTGGCCTCTTATAGACTCCGGGATGTGGCAGTCTTATGGTATAATAATTGGGTATTATCAAGAGGAGAGAATGCGCCTCCACTCGTATGGCAGGAATTTGTGGATGCTTTTATTCGTCACTATTTACCACCCGAGATTCGCCGAGCTAGGGCGGATAGATTTTTAAATTTGAAGCAAGGAAGTATGAGTGCCCGGGAGTATAGTATGCAATTTAATTCTTTGGCCAGGTATGCCCCGGCTATGGTGGCCGACATGGGAGATCGTGGTCATAGATTTGTGAGTGATTTAGGACCACATTTATTCAAAGATTGTTTGACGGCTTCATTGCAAGATGGGATGGACATTTCCCGTATACAGGCCCATGCCCAAAACTTAGAGGGGCGATAGCAACCATCGAGGAGTGATCGTGATATGGACAGGAGGCAAAGCAAGAGGGCTAGATCTATGGGAGCGAGCAACCAGTACAGAGGGGGATCGAGGCAGAATTATTCTAGGAAGTCAGGCTAGACGGCGACTAGCGCACCTCCCAGATTTCCAGATAGAAGATTTGACCGCTCCTTTCGCTCGGGACAGGGTCAGAGCTCGAGGGCTTCAGGTTCCCAGTTTGAGGGTGATTATACTCAAGGGAGTCCCCCAGTTCCACGATGTAGTCGGTGCGGCAAATTACACTTAGGGCCATGTCGCCAGGACACCGATGCCTGTTATGTTTGTTGGCAGACTGGGCATATGATGCGAGATTGTCCCTCACGGTATGGTAGAGGTGGGGTTCAGCCCACAGGCTCAGCAGCTGGTTCCTCGTCAGCGCGCCCGGTAAGGCAGGCCTCCCAGATATCAGCAGGCCGAGGTAACGGCAAAGGGGCAGCATCTACTTCAGGTGCCACCCAGCCCCACGTATATGCTTTAGCCGGACGACAGGATCTCGAGTCCTCCCCGGATGTGGTTACAGGTATATTGTCCATATTCTCCCGTGATGTGTATGCATTGATAGATCCTGGTTCTACATTCTCTTATATTACTCCATATGTTTCTGGTTGTATTGGGGTGAAACCCGAGTCAATTAAACCTTTTGAGGTACTCACTCCGGTTGGTGATCCCGTGATAGCAAGGCAAGTGTACAAAAATTATGTAGTTGTGATATGTGATCGCCAGACCACGGCTGATTTGATTGAGCTGAAAATGATAGATTTCGATGTAATCATGGCTATGGATTGGTTGGCCTCGTGTTATGCAAATGTTGATTGTCGCACAAAAGTGGTTCGGTTTCAATTCCCGGGAGAGCCCGTACTTGAATGGAAGGGTAACACGGCATACATAAAAGGTCGGTTTATTTCCTACCTTAAGGCGAGGAAGATGATAGCGAAAGGCTATATTTATCATCTAGTTCGGGTGTATGACAGAGAAGCAAAGTCGCCAACATTTCAATCTGTTCCGGTGGTGAATGAATTTCCAGATGTATTTCCAGATGAACTCCCATGTCTTCCCCCAGAAAGAGAAATTGACTTCGCCATTGATGGGCTACCGGACACAGAGCCCATTTCAATTCCTCTTTATCGAATGGCTCTGGCAGAATTGAAAGAGCTAAAGCCACAGCTGAAAGACTTGCTTGACAAGGGGTTTATTAGACCCGGTTCATCACCCTACGAATGTGCATTGATTACAGACAGCTGAACAAGGTGACGATAAAGAACAAATATCCCCTTCCAAGGATTGATGATGTCACGACCCAGCGAGGGGCCGCGACGGGTACCCGGGGCTAACCACCGAGCACCCGTCGCTCTGTCGCTCATTTTACTCATTTAATGCTATTTTTATCATCTTTATACTCATAGCGGAGGAAAATCACATTTCGTATGAAAACCTAAAATATTTTCATGTACATGTGCCCTTAGTCTATGAAACTAATATAGATATGTGTACAGTAGTGATCTCGTGAGACCATCTAACCCGCACTGCGTATTTACGAGCCTCTACTGGAGTTCTGAACATCGGGACGGGACAAAACCCCGTCGTGCCCAATGGAGGGCTTCCAACCAGCTGACAGCTACTACGGATCTGGATCGAGCTCTCCTCCCTGTCTACCTGTGGGCATGAACACAGCGTCCAAAGAAAATGGACATCAGTACGAATATTGTACTGAGTATGAGAGGCATAAACAATGAAGTAAGACAATGATATAAAGAAGATACTCATATGGAACATCAGAATCTAACTGCCATGTATAAAAAAACAAATCATGATGTCTTACTCATGCTCATCATCATATCATATCATATATACATCGTGTATAAACTGCCCGTCCATATCGGATCGGTGTGTAATCATAACATGAGTCTGCATCCAGGTCTCCCGCGTCCGGGGTAACATCTCATGCCGCCCACTAGTGGTGTCTGCCTATGCCATTTGGCCATGGTGTATCATATAGTTGCCCGCCTTGGCGGTGACTGGCCGGCCAAATAGGCGCGGTGTAATAGTAATATCATCATATGCTCATCACAATACTCTTAGCTTATCATAATACATACATAAGGCTCAAGATCAACCATACTCTATTGGGGTGACGTAAGGTCGTGATCCCCCGACTGCATTATGGAACAACCATGGACATTCTGCCTCACCTTGAAGGAATTATCATATAAGGTGAGTGTAAGCGATGAATAATATCATTAGACTTTTTATACTTTAACTCATTACCTTGTGTAGCTAACTATAGACATAGGCTCATGGATAAGAAATAAATTACGCTATAGGACTCATGCCATTAGAAAGAAGGGACTAGCCTCACATATCTTTCTCGTTTCAGCAATCTAGCGTTCGTTTATAGTCCTTCAATGTCACGCCTCTACCTTCAAAAGAGGATTCTTACTAACGTTAGTTAATCAACTATAAGAACGCACTACTATTTCTAGAGACAATTGGGCAGCACTTCCTTTGTTTATACTACTTTTCCCATATTTCATATCAACTTCCAACACCCACAACAACAATTACAATATAGCAATCAACAATCATCATTCATATACAATGACCATGATCCACCATTTCTCTTCATTTTTCCCACATTTATGGTTTTGGGTTCGCTATCGTATTTCTCATGTATCACACTTATCTCATAGTCTACATGTCATTTATAATGTATTCATACTCACAACACACTAACATTCATGATTCAATTCAACTACCATTCACTCATGGCACTATTCACTCATTTATGACCCACTTGCTATGCTTTTCTACAATTCAGGTATCTTAACCTTCCAATACCTTAAACAACATGAAATGGTCATGAAACTTACCTTCGATGATGGTTGAACAAGCTTTGAATGTATTTACTCCTCTAGCACCAAAACCCTACTTCACTCCTTTTGGGTTTTTTTGGGAAGGACGAACTTTAGTGTGATTTTCACACTTGATTATGTGGGTCTCATGTAATTGATCACCAATCTCCCTTGAGTTCTTGTAATTGAAGAGTAGAGAGTATTCTAGGAGTTTCTAGAGAGAAATATCATGAAGATGAAATAATTTTAATGAGCTTGGGTCTCTTTTTAATGACTTAAAAATCTATTCCGGGACGAACAGTGACTGAGGTGTACAGTGGTCGTAAGCCCACTTTACGGGCTGTATTCTGGTTTACGGTCCGTCCTTCACGACTGTATTTAAGCATATAAAAACCAGAAAGGCATGTTGGAGATCATGGCAATTTACGACTCAGTTTACGGGGGCCGTATTTCGATTTACGGTCCGTATTCCTAGTCATTTTTAACCATTTGAAGCATTTGACAGAAAGTTGAATTTCTTTTGCAAGGTTGGAGGACGATAGCAGTTTACGGTCCGTAAATCACTTTACGGGCCGTATTCCACTTTACGACCAACTGGGTCAAAGTGCAAACCTGCAACTTTTCATTGTACGTTCGCAGGGAAATTTCCGAGGTGTAACACTTTTCCCCCCTTTTTTGAACATTCGTCCTCGAATGTTAAACACTTGGGATTCTATGAAAATTTCGCCAGAGTTTCCCCTGTAATTTGACACTACCAACCTGTCACAACAACCCACCATATCATCGCCCCACAGGGATACATCACAACATCGATGTATCCATGGCCACACGCGACCGAAAGCATGAAAAAAAATAAGCATACATACCTCATCATTGGCGTTTCGTCTTGGATCTCTCCTGGGGGTTGGAATAAGCGTGGTTACTTGGACTTCATACTCTCTTCCGCTTCCCAAGTCATTTCTTCCCGATTGTTGTTTCGCCACAATACTTTGACTGACGCTACCTCTTTATTTCGAAGCTTTTGCACTTGCCTATCTAGGATGGCAATAGGCACTTATTCATAGGTTAGCTTTTCCTTTATTTGCACATTGGCTATCGGGACAATATTGGTGGGATCTCCAATGCACTTGCGGAGCATCGAAACGTGGAAAACTTGGTGGACTGATTCAAGCTCCAAAGGTATATCCAATTCAAAGGCTACCTGACCCACCTTGCGAATGATTTTGTAGGGTCCAATGTATCTGGGACTTAGCTTCCCTTTCTTACCAAATCTCATCACCCCTTTCATGGGTGACTCTTTCAAAAATACCCAATCATTAATTTGAAATTCCAAGTCTCGTCGTCGGTTTTCCGCATAGGACTTTTGGAGACTTTGAGCTGTCAATAACCGATCTTAGATCCCCTAACTTTTTCTATTGCTTGTTGGATCAATTCAGGGCCCACTAATTGTGCTTCTCCTATTTCGAACCATCCGATTGGAGATCTGCATTTCCTTCCATATAAAGCTTCATATGGAGCCATTTGTATACTTGAATGCTAGCTATTGTTGTATGCGAACTCAATAAGGGGTAAGTGGTCATCCCAGCTACCACCGAAATCTAGCACACATGCTCGTAGCATATCTTCCAAGGTTTGAATGGTACGCTCGGCCTGCCCATCAGTTTGCTGATGAAATGTCGTGCTAAACTTCACTTGCGTGCCCAAACCTTCTTGAAATGACTTCCAGAACATAGCTGTAAACTATGCTCCTCTATCTATGATAATAGATAATGGGATTCCATGGAGTCGCACAATTTCTTTGAGATAAAACCTTGCATAGTCTTCTGCTGAGTACGTGGTCCTAACGGGAAGAAAATGGGCCACTTTCGTCAGCCTGTCCACGATCACCCATATAGAGTCATACCTGCCACGGGAACGGGGTAATCCCACGATGAAATCCATGTTGATCACTTCCCATTTCCAAGTAGCGATTTCCATTGCTTGCAACAACCCTCCCGGCTTTTGGTGTTCAGCTTTTACCTGTTGGCAATTTGGACATTGTGCTACAAATTCTGCTATGTCTCTCTTCATGCCATCCCACCAGTACATCATCTTGAGATCATGGTACATTTTGGTTGTACCTGGATGAATAGAATATCGAGAGCAATGTGCTACTTCTAAAATTCGTCGGCGCAATTCCGCCATATTCGGCACACATAACCTGCCTCGGTACCTAAGAATCCCATCCAGAAATACTTCAAATGGAGACTTTTCTTTCCCATGAGATGCGTCTCTATAACGACACAACTGAGGATCTTCATACTGTCGTTCCTTCACTTCCGTATCCAAGGACGAGATTGTGGAATCGTTGATACTAATCCTTGCATCACCCGAATTAATTACACGCACTCCCAGATTAGCTAATCGGTGAAGTTCTTGAGCCATCTCTTTCCTTTTCGGAGGGACTTCACATAAACTGCCCATTGATCGACGGCTAAGCGCATCGGCTACTATATTCGCCTTCCCGGGGTGGTATAAAATGTTAACATCATAATCTTTTATTAATTCTAACCACCGCCTCTGTCGTAAATTCAACTCCCTCTGTTCGAAAATGTACTGAAGACTTTTGTGATCTGTATAGATATCAACGTGCATACCGTACAAATAATGTCTCCACATCTTTAAGGCATGAATGACTGCAGCCAATTCGAGATCATGAGTTGGATAATTCTTCTCATGTTTCCGAAATTGCCTCGAAGCATATGCAATAACCTTAGCATGCTGCATCAATACGCATCCCAATCCGACACTGAAAGTGTCACAATAAACAACATAAACATCTGACCCTTCTGGAAGTGTTAAAACCAGGGCTGAGGTCAACCTATCCTCAACTCTTGGAATTTGCGTTCACAAGTGTCATTCCATTGAAATTTGACTGACTTCTGGGTTAGCTTCGTCAATGGGGCTGAAATAGACGAAAAGCCCTCTACGAATCTTCAATAATAACCTGCCAAACCTAGAAAACTACGAACCTCTGTAGGCGTCGTAGGCCTTGGCCAAGTCTTTACCGCTTCAATTTTCTGAGTGTCAACTCGAATGCCATCATTTGAAATAACATGGCCCAAATATTTCATGGAATTCAGCCAGAACTCTCATTTTGAAAACTTCGCATATAATTTTCGGGCTCGAAGAATGCCAAGAACAATTCGCAAGTGATCTGCATGTTCTAACTCAGTGCGATAATACACAAGAATATCATCAATAAATACTATCACAGATAAATCCAAGAGGGGTCTGAACACGTTGTTCATCAAATTCATAAATACAGCCGGAGCATTAGTCAACCTGAATGGCATTACTCGGAATTCATAGTGGCCATATCTCGTTCTGAAAGCTGTTTTAGGAATATCTGCTTCTCTAACTGTCACTTGATAATAACCCGACCTCAAATCTATTTTGGAAAACCACTTGGCACCTTGCAACTGGTCGAACAAGTCATCAATCCTTGGAAGAGGATATTTGTTCTTTATTGCACTTTGTTCAGTTCCCTGTCTTTTTGGCACCTTGCAACTGGTCGAACCGTCTTTCTTTCTCACAAACAAGACCGGTGCTCCCCACGGTGATGAACTGGGTCTAATAAATCCCTTCTCAAGCAAGTCCTTCAACTGCGCCTTTAGCTCCTTCAATTCTACCGGGGTCATTCGATAAGGAGGAATAGAAATAGGCTTGGTGTCCGGCAACACATCAATGGCGAAGTCAATCTCTCTTTCTGGTGGAAGGCCTGGAAGTTCGTCCAGAAACACATCTGGGAATTCATTCACTACCGGTACTAACTAGAAAGTTAGCGGCTTTGCGAGGTGTCATGAACCCGAACAAAGTGATAAACATAACCCTTGGCTATCATCCTCCTTTCCTTAAGATAGGAAATAAACCTACCCTTTGGCGATGCTGCATTACCCTTCCATTCAAGCACGGGCTCTCCCGGAAATTGAAATCGAACCACTTTTGTGCGGCAATCAACATTTGCATAACACGACGCCAACCAATCCATACCCATGATTACATCGAAATCTACCATTTTTAGCTCAATCAAGTCAGCTTTGGTCTGACGATCACGTACCATCACGACACAATTTTTGTACACTTGTCTTGCTATCACAGGATCACCAATCGGAGTGAGTACCTCAAAGGGTCTAATTGACTCGGGTTTCACCCCAATACAACCGGCAACATATGGAGTAATATAAGAGAATGTAGAACCCGCATCTATCAATGCATACACATCACGGGAGAATATAGACAATATAACTGTAACTACATCCGGAGAGGACTCTAGATCTTGTCGTCCGGCTAAAGCATATACACGGGGCTGAGTGGCACCTGAAGTAGATGCTGCCCCTCAGCCTCTGCCTCGGCCTGCTGTCATCTGGGGAGCCTGCCCTACCAGGCGTACCGATGAAGAGCCAGTTGTTGAACCTGTAAGCTGAACTCCAACTCTGCCACTCATCGACGGGCAATCCCATATCATATGCCCCACCTGACCACAAGTATAACAGGCATCCGAACCCTGACGACACTGTCCGGAAAGTAATCTGCCGCATTGGTTTCATCGCGGCACTGGGGGTCTCCTCTGACTATAATCTTCCCTGAGCTGGGAATCTGAAGCCCTCGAACTCTGGCCCTGTCCTGAACGGAAAGAGCGATCAAATCTCCAACCTGTGAATCGAGGAGGTGCACTTGCCACTGACTGGCCTGAGTACCCAGAATATGTCTGCCTTGATCCCCCTCTATAATCACTGCTAGCTCCCATGGATCTAGCCCTCTTACCTTACCTTCTATCGATATCGCGGTCGCCTCTTTGTTGTTGTTGTCGCCCCTCCAAATTCTGTGCATGGGCCTGTATTCGGGAAATATCCATCCCGTCTTGCAAGGAGGCTGTCAAACAATCTCTGAATAAATGTGGCCCTAGGCCACATATAAATCTATGTACCCGATCCCCCATGTCGGCCACAACAGCCGGGGCATATCTAGCCAAAGAATTAAATTGAAGGCTATATTCCCGGGCGCTCATATTCTCTTGCCTCAAATTTAAAAATCTGTCTGCTCTAGCTCGGCGGACTTCGAGTGGCAAATAGTGATGAATAAAAGCATCCACAAACTCTTGCCAAATCGGAGGAGGCGCGTTCTCTCCTCTTGATAATACCCAATTGTTATACCATAACACCGCCACATCCCGGAGTCTATACGATGCCAACTCCACGGATTCGGTCTCGGAGGCATGGACAATCTTCAATATCCTTAACATCTCATCTACGAAACTTTGCGGATCCTCATCCAGCTTTGACCCGAAGAATTCCGGAGGATTTAAACTCATAAATCACGGGCCTTGGTACTTGCTGCCCGGTCACTTGAACCCACATTTTGTCGTTGTGCCTGTGCGGCAACCAACTGTGTCAATAGCTGAATGGCCTCGGTCATTTGTTGACCCGAAGCAGCCGGCGGAGGAATTGAAGCTGGGGCTCCTCCTTGCTCTCCCACATTGGGCGGGTAGAGGAAGTATTAGATGGGGCCTCGCTATACGATTCGCCTTCATCTATATTCACTGGAGGCTCTCTTTCTACCCGCCTCTTTGTCGTAGTCTTGCCCTTCTGGGCGGCTGTAGCCTTTCCCTTTGGCGGCATTCTGAAATCATAACGCATTATTAGGGAGGATAAAATCTTATACGTGGCTCTATCGCACGATCCTGTAGAAGAAAGAGCGTCAATTTTTCCTAAATGCCCTGTAGCGTCTTGTCTATTGATGTGGCGCGCTACACACCATAAACAAGACTCTACTAGACATGGCTCGTAGACACTTCCTATGATCGAACTGCTCTGATACCACTTTTGTCACGACCCAGCTAGGGGCCGCGATGGGTACCGGGGGCTAACCACCGAGCACCCCTCGCTCTGTCGCTCATTTTACTCATTTAATGCTTTTTTTATCATCTTTATACTCATAGCGGAGGAAAATCATATTTCGTATGAAAACATAAAATATTTTCATGTACATGTGCCCTTAGGCTATCAAACTAATATAGATATGTGTACAGTAGTGATCTCGTGAGACCATCTAACCCGCACTGCGTATCTACGAGCCTCTATGGAATGCTGAACATCGGGACGGGACAAGACCCCGTCGTGCCCAAAACAAATACACATGGCTATACATAAAAGAATAATCATAAGCACCTCCGGGACAACGGAGGGCTTCCAATCAGCTGACAGCTACTACGGATCTGGATCGAGCTCTCCTCCCTGTCTACCTGTGGGCATGAACACAGCGTCCAAAGAAAATGGACGTCAGTACGAATATTGTAGTGAGTATGAGAGGCATAAACAATGAAGTAAGACAATGATATAAAGAAGATACTCATATGGAACATCAGAATCTAACTGCAAAATATAAGAAAACAAATCATGTTGTCTTACTCATGCTCATCATCATATCATATCATATATGCATCGTGTATAAACTACCCGTCCTTATCGGATCGGTGTGATAATCATAACATGAGCCTGCGTCCAGGCCTCTCGCGTCCGGGGTAACATCTCATGCCGCCCACTAGTGGTGTCTGCCCATGCCATTTGGCCATGGCGTATCATATAGCTGCCCGCCTTGGCGGTGAATGCCGGGCCAAATAGGCGCGGTGTAATAGTAATAACATCATATGCTCATCACAATACGCTTAGCTTATCATAATACATACATAAGGCTCAAGGTCAACCATACTCTATCGGGGTGACGTAAGGTCGTGATCCCCCGATTGCATTATGGAACAACCATGGACATTCTGACTCACCTTGAAGGAATTAGCATATAAGGTGAGTGTAAGCGATGAATAACATCATTAGACTTTTTATACTTTAACTCATTACCTTATGTAGCTAATTATAGACATAGGCTCATGGATAAGAAATAAATTACGCTATAGGACTCATGCCATTAGAAAGAAGGGACTAGCCTCACATACCTTTCTCGTTTAAGCAATCTAGCGTTCGTTTATACTCGTTCAATGTCACGCCTCTACCTTCAAAATAGGATTCGTACTAACGTTAGTTAATCAACTATAAGAACGCACTACTATTTCTAGAGACAATTGGGCAGCACTTCCTTTGTTTATACTACTTTTCCCATATTTCATATCAACTTCCAACACCCACAACAACAATTACAATATAGCAATCAACAATCATCATTCATATACAATGACCATGATCCACCATTTCTCTTCATTTTTTCCACATTTATGGTTTTGGGTTCGCTATCGTATTTCTCATGTATCACACTTATCTCATGGTCTACATGTCATTTATAACGTATTCATACTCACAACACACTAACATTCATGATTCAATTCAACTACCATTCACTCATGGCAATATTCACTCATTTATGACCCATTTGCTATGCTTTTCTACAATTCGATTATCTTAACCTTCCAATACCTTAAACAACATGAAATGGTCATGAAACGTACCTTATATGATGGTTGAACAAGCTTTGAATGTATTTACTCCTCTAGCACCAAAACCCTACTTCACTCCTTTTGGGTTTTCTTGGGAAGGATGAACTTTAGTGTGATTTTCACACTTGATTTCGTGGGTCTCATGTAATTGATCACCAATATCCCTTGAGTTCTTGTAATTGAAGAGTAGAGAGTATTCTAGGAGTTTCTAGAGAGAAATATCGTGAAGATGAAATGATTTGAATGAGCTTGGGTCTCTTTTTAATGACTTAAAAATCTATTCCGGAATGAACAGTGACTGAGGTGTATAGTGGTCGTAAACCCACTTTACGGGCCGTATTCTAGTTTACGGTCCGTCTTTTGCGACCTTATTTAAGCATATCAAAACCAGAAAGGCATGCTGGAGATCATGGCAATTTACGACTCAGTTTACGGCCGTATTTCGATTTACGGTCCGTATTCCAAGTCGTTTTTAACCATTTGAAGCATTTGACAGAAAGTTGAATTTCTTTTGAAAGGTTGGAGTACGATAGCAGTTTACGGTCCGTAAATCACTTTACGGGCCGTATTCCACTTTACGACCAACTGGGTCAAAGTGCAAACCTGCAACTTTTCATTGTACGTTCGCAGGGAAATTTCTGAGGTGTAACAGATGACTTATTCGATCGATTACAAGGTACTAAGTGGTTTTCTAAAATAGATTTGAGGTCGGGTTACCATCAGGTGAGAGTTAGAGAAGCGGATATTCCCAAAACGGCCTTCAGAACGAGATATGGCCACTATGAATTCCGAGTGATGTCGTTTGGGTTGACTAATGCTCCGGCCGTGTTTATGAATTTGATGAACAATGTATTCAGGCCTCTCTTGGACTTATTCGTGATAGTATTTATTGATGATATTCTGGTGTATTCTCGCACGGAATCAGAACATGCAGATCATTTGCGAATTGTTCTTTGTATTCTTCGAGCCCGAGAATTGTATGCAAAATTTCCCAAGTGCGAGTTTTGGCTAAATTCTGTGATATTTCTGGGCCTTGTTATTTCAGATTATAGCATTCGAGTCGACACTCAGAAAATTGAGGCTGTGAAGACTTGGCCAAGGGCTACGAAACCTACAGAAGTTCGTAGTTTTCTGGGGTTGGCAGGTTATTACAGAAGGTTCGTAGAGGATTTCTCGTCTATTTCAGCCCCGTTGACGAAGCTAACCCAGAAGTCAGCAAAATTCTGGTGGAACGATGCTTGTGAGCATGGTTTCCAAGAGTTGAAAGACCGATTGAACTCAGCTCCAGTTTTAACACTTCCAGAAGGGTCAGATGGCTATGTTGTGTATTGTGACGCTTCCGGTGCGGGATTAAGATGCGTATTGATGCAGCATGGAAAAGTTATCGCATATGCTTCGAGACAACTGCGGAAACATGAAAAGAATTATCCGACTCATGATCTTGAATTGGCGGCAGCGATTCATGCGTTGAAAATATGGAGACATTATTTGTATGGTGTGCACGTCGATATCTATACAGATCATAAGAGTCTCCAACATATTTTCAACCAAAAGGAGTTGAACCTGCGGTGGTTGGAATTGTTGAAAGATTATGATGTGAACATTTTGTACCACCCCGGAAAAGCGAATGTAGTAGCCGACGCGCTTAGCCGCCGATCCATGGGCTGTCTATGTGAAGTTCCTTCAGAAAGGAAAAAAATCATTCGTGAGCTCCATCAATTAGCTAACCTTGGAGTACGTGTAGTCGATTCAGGTAGTGCGAGGGTCAGCATTAACGATCCTGCAGTTTCATCTTTGAATGTAGAAGTGAAGGAGCGACAATATGAAGACTCCCAATTGTGCCATTACAGAGACCTATCTCATGAAAAGGAGAAGTCTCCATTTGAAGTTTCTATTGATGGAATTCTTAGGTACGGAGGCAGACTATGTGTTAGACCCCGTATTTTATACGTCAAATTATTCGCGAAGGAATCGACGCGAGTTAAAGACGGAACGCTTCCCGGACACGGAATAGAAATCCTTAATCTTTAAATTTTTATTAGGACATAAATTTTGTTTAAAAATTTTACTTAGGATAAACATATTAATGGAGATTAGGGATTAATTAACCATGATTGGATTATTAAGTGGGGATTAAGACTTAAATGTTCACAAATTTTTCACTAGTGGACGTGTGGGCCCCACAAACACATGACAAAATCAGATTTTTTGCCCATGCTTAGTTAGGGGAACGTGTATGACTATATTGGGCAGCAAAATGGTCTCCTTGCTGACCAAAGTTGCAGCCACAACTCACTTCCCAATCCCACAAAGTGAACATAGAGAGAGAAGCTCTCGTTTTCACCAAAGTGAAGAAGAGAGAGAGAGACATGGCTGCCATGGCAGCTCCACCACCAAAAACGGCCAGACTTCTTTGTTCTTCTTTCCATTAAACCCCTAAAGTGTTCTACACATTCACCATTATGTTTCAAGTGAAGAAGAAACCATAAACATGCCATGCATGCTCTTGAAGCTCACGGCCAGAACTTGGCTCTCCAAGTTGATTCAAAAAAATTATTTTCTTCAAGCATTTCAACCCTTTAGAAGGTCCCTAGCAACGTGAAGGTGGTCATTAGATAGCAAGAACAAGAATTAAATTCAAGACACAAACTCTAGCCAAGTTGAGAAGTCAAATTGTCAAGGTAAAGTTTAACTTTCTTTTGCATGTGTTGAGGGTGGTGTAAAACGTGTGTTAGGTGTGTAAGTATAAGTTGCATGCATGAAATTATGTGTGTTGATGTTGGAGCATGATAGTAGCCATGGAATCATATGTGTTGATGTTGAAGTATGGTTGTAACTTGGTGAACATGAATTGCATGCATGAGATTTTGAATGTTGGTGTTGGAATGTTGTTGAGTCGTAGGGACTGTTTTAGGACGAATTTGGATGCGTTGTGAATATGTAAATGTACATTGCATGTATGAAATTATGAATGTTGGTGTTGAAATATTGTTATAGCCGTAGGGGCTGTTTTGGGGGTGATTTGGTTATGTCGTGCATGTGTAAATGTGAATTTCATGTGTGAAATTGTGTGTTGATGTTGAGACATTGTGGAACCCGTAGGGGGACTGTTTGGTGTGGAATAATGGACTGATTTTATTTAGTAATTATGGTTGTTGCTATCATAGATTGCATGCTAAAAAGAATGAAAAGAATTCGAAGGTTAAAGGTGAAGTTGTGTTGATATGAACTTGTTGTTGTTTTGTTGAATTATGGCCGTGTAGTGGACTGTTTTGTGTGGAAGATAGTGAACTGATTTTACTTGGTATTTTGATGGTTGTTGTCATGAATTTTATGATGGAAATGAAGGTATTTAATGGTTCGAGTTGGAACTAAAATTGTTTGTGGGTTGTTGTAAGGTTATAGTGATGACAATGTAGCTTATTGCGTACGAATTTGGTGATATAGTTGTCGTGTGACTGCTGGTCGTATTTTACTGAAATTATATGAAAATAAGACATGAAATAATGTGTAAGAATCATATGTGGGTATGTTCGTAAACGTTTGCAAGAATTTCGGGCACCTTTATTTTGATCGGTTAGGGACTGTTTTGGATGTGTCGTTATTGTTCTTATTGAGCTTGGGAGATTGATGATAATTGAGATTATGCATTGTATTGTATGTTGGTTGGGCTGTTATAGAATCGTTTTGACGAAATATCATGACTATAGACTAACAAGAATAAATTGGATGTGTCATAATCGCATGTACACTATTATTGAGTGTTGTAAGGTACGGGCTGTTTTGATACATTGTTGTTGATCTTGTTACGCTTGGAAGATTAGTGATAATTAAGAATATACATTGTATTTATATTGTTTGGGCTGTTATAAAGTTGTTACATGAAAACGTTAAGGCTACGGACTATTAGGAATAACTTGAGAATGTAGTGGCCGTATGTGAATCGTTATTGAATGTTGTGAATGTGGGTTGTTTGGAATGTTAAGTGGGCTGTCCGGGTTGGTATTGAACGTATGATTATTGATGTTGGATTGGTTGTATGTTAGTTGGTTTGGATATAAGGAAAACGTCGTCTAAACATCTAGAAAGGAGTTACTAACGTTAGAATACGTTTTGAATCTCCCCGTAGCTTAACCGTAGTTGTTGGCGTCTTAATATAGGTTGAAGTATTATTGGGCAGCGTATACATATTGTGTGGCGAATAAGCGCTAAAGGTACGTAAAGCTAACACTTCTTCTTTTGGCATGATCCTTATGAAACGAATAGATGAAATGTATATGATTCCAAAGAAATTCCCATTCTTAGAGCCACTAGGATGGCTAGTGTTCTTGATTCTAAGAATTTGAATTTATTATTGTTTTGATATGTACATATGATTTCAAAGTTCCATTTTGATAAAATCCATAGAGACATCTGAAGGTACTTGATATGATTATTAATTGAATTTGCAAATGATAGTTCGTTTTAACTGTTCCATTGAGTCTTTGATAATGTTTAAAATTGCATATGGTTTCTCACTACTCTGCTCGTGCATGCCTCAATATATCTTTCACCGAGTCCCGAGGCGGATATGTTATCGTGCACACTTCCACTGCATTGTTCACCGAGTCCCTCACTAGAGGATCGGGTACTGTATATATATTTATATATATATATATATATATATATATATATATATATATATATATATATATATATATTATGGTGTTATGCTGTGTTATGGCGTTATGCCGTGTTACGGAGTTATGCTGTGTTACGGAGTTATATTATATTCTGGAATATGCTGTGCTATGGCGCCAGAGACGGGGTGGCGACCATGTTCATCGAGTCCCATAATGGGGCCGGATATGATATATGATATTGATGTGCATGATTTATGTTTCAAAAACAAGTATTTGGTATTCTGGTTATTGTACTCGTTTCCTATACTTCTTATTTCAGTTATGATCCTGTTTACTGTATTTCATGCTTTACATGCTCAGTACATATTCCGTACTGACCCCCTTTCTTCGGGGAGTTGCGTTTCATGCCCGCAGGTGCAGATACTCGTTTTGGTGATCCGCCAACTTAGGATTACTTTTCTGCTGTCTTGGAGAGCTCCGTTGTTCCGGAGCCCAGATTTTGGTACAACTCCTTTTGATATATATATGTATATATGTTGTCTAAGGGTACGACGGGGCCCTGTCCCGTCATATTTCACTGTTCAAACTCTTAGACATCTGTAGACATGTATGTGGGTTGTATCCAGATGTGAACAGTTGTGTGTATGATTAGTATGCGTGTTCTATCGTTGTGGCAGCCTTGCCGGCTTGCAGATATTGTCATGTTGTGGTAGCAGTCTTGTCGTCTTGCGTTTATATATGTAGTTGGGACGTTCCCACATGTTATGACAGCCTTGTCGGCTTATGCACTGTGTTATCTGTTGATAATTGTGACTCCTTAGGAGACAGGTTGCTGCACATATATGTACATTTATGCGACAGTTCCTAGACTATGTTTTGGTCGTTATAAGTTTCATATTATATTGTTGTGGACTGAATATATAGCTAACAGGTGTGTATACGGGTGTCCAAGTCGGGCACCAGTCACGGCCGACGGGGTTGGGTCGTGACAAAAAGTGGTATCAGAGCGGTTCATCCTCGGAGTGTCTACAGACCGTGTCTAGTAGAGTCTTGTTTATCGGTGTGTTGTGCACCACAACTATAAACAGGAAGCTACAGGACATTTAGGATGTCATCTTTCCTTCTTATCTTAGATCGTGCGACAGAGCTATATTATCAGGAAAATCCCTTTCTAACAGACTACTATGTTTACAGTTATGCCTCCCAAGAAAGCGACAACTGCCCAGAAGGGCAAAGCGATAGCAGGGAATACTAGCCAGACACAGAGAGTTACCAGAGCTCGTGCCCAGTCTATGCCTGAGGTTGGGTTCCAGTCCGCGAGTTCTGCTACATCGTCACCTCCAGAGGAACCCAGGACAGCGATAGCTCCTCAGCCAGGGGCGGCTCCACCGCCAGCTCTCGAGTTCCCAGCACCTGAGCCTCCAGCTCCTCAGCCAGGGGCGGAGGATAGAGTTATGCAGGATGCAGTTTAGTTGTTGACGAGATTAGTGGCAGGACAGGCTCGCAGGCAAGGACTAGGGGTTGATCAGATAGATAGACATGACAGTCTGAGAGCCCGTGACTTTCTAAGCTGCAATCCTCTAGAGTTTTTCGGGTCAAAGCCCGAGGATGACCCATAGGAGTTCGTTCGGCAGATGCAGCGTACGCTGAGGATAATTAAGGCTTCTGAAACTGAGTCGGTTGAGTTAGCGTCGTATCGACTGCGGGATGTAGCTGTCAACTGGTATGAGTCGTGGGAGCTGTCTAGGGGCGCGGATGCTCCTCCAGCAGTGTGGGACGAGTTTGTAGAGGCCTTCTTTGGCCACTTTTTTCCTCCAGAGATGCGGCGAGCGAGAGTTGATAGATTCTTACGTCTTAGGCAAAATGGCAGGAGTGTTCGGGATTATAGCCTTAAGTTCGATTCGTTGGCCAGATATGCGCCCACTATTGTAGCAGATATGACGGATAGGATGCATCGATATGTGGTGGGGTTGGATCGTTATTTTGTTGATAGCTGTATGCTAATGGCCTCCTAGCTAGGGATGGATATTGCTCAAGTACAGGTGTATGCACAGGGGGTGGAGGACTGGCACAGAGGGCGTCAGCCCGACAGAGATCATGGTCGGGGCCAGCCTAAGAGGGCTAGATCGACTGGTTATTCTGGTGAGTTTTGACGCAGGCAGCCTCAGCAGCAGTATAGTAGATATCCTTCTCAGCCAGCACGGAGTGCACCTCCGCAATTCTCGGGTAGGAGATTTGATAGTACCGGGTATTCAGAAGCTGGTCAGAGCTCCAAGGCTTCTGGTTCACAGATGCACAGAGGTTCGAGTCAGTCGAGGCCACCCTTGCCTCGGTGTTCTCGATGTGGAAGGCACCATTCTGGAGAGTGTTATCATGCTACGGGTGCTTGCTTTTCTTGTGGCCGTCAGGGCCATATTATGAGGGATTGTCCACTCGGGGGTGGTCCAGGCAGTACAGCTCAGCCTACTGGGTCGGCTGCTGGTTCATCTTCTTCTGTAGTGATGCGCCCTGGTGGGCAAGGTTTTCAGGCACCAGCAGGTCGTGGTAGAGGTCGTGGCGGAGCTTCTAGTTCTAGCGGTCCTTCGAACCGCATATATGCTTTGGCCAGTAGACAGGATCAGGAGGCGTCACCTAATGTGGTTACAGGTACGTTATCGGTTTTCTCTTGAGACGTGTATGCATTGATGACCCAGATTCCACATTATCGTATATTTGTCCATATGTTGCTAGTAGAATTCGGATAAAACCTGAATTGATAGAACCATTTGAGGTAGCTACACCAGTAGGAGATTCTGTTATAGCAAGACGAGTATATAGAGATTGTTCGGTGATCATATATAGTCGTTGCACCAAGGCAGATTTGATAGAGCTAGATATGACTGAGTTTGACGTTATTTTGCGTATGGATTGGTTAGCTTCTTGTTATGCTAACGTTGATTGTAGAGGCAAGATAGTCCGATTTCAGTTCCCAGGAGAGCCAATTATGGAGTGGATGGGAAATACAGCATCACCGAGGGGTAAGTTTATTTCATACCTCAAGGCAAGGAAGATGGTCAGAAAGGGTTATATTTATCATCTGGTACGGGTACACGACCTGAAGGCAGAGGCGCCGACTTTTCAGTCAATGCCGGTAGTTAGCGAGTTTCACGATGTATTCCCAGATGAACTTCCAGGCCTTCCTCCTGAGCGTGAGATAGAGTTCACTATAGATGTTTGGCCAGACACTCCGCCCATAACTATTCCTCCTTACAGAATGGCACCTGCAGAACTGAATGAGCAGCTGAGAGATTTATTAGAAAAGGGCTTCATCAGGCCCAGTACATCACCTTGGGGAGCACCAGTACTATTTGTGAGGAAGAAGGATGGGTCCCTGCGAAGAGTCAGCACCTAAGTCTCTAGAAGAGCTAACTATACACCAACGAAGAACTCGAGCTTATCAAGATTTATCATTCAGTTCTTTCATTGTAATAGTTAGGTTCTAATTGTGGCTCCGATTATCTACATTCCTAGTTGATTGCAATAGGTGTATAATTGAGTTGTAAGAGACTTCATTGACTGGGTAGAGTCATTGAAGTGGAGCTAGCAATTTGGAACTGTTGAGCATTAAGGGGGTAGAGGCGAGACTATTTGGAAAAGTTTCTTAGGGTTTAAAAAGGGTAGTTGTAAACCTTAAATTTGTTGGGGCTAGCTTTAGTGAAACAGTATTTGGGAAAATTCCTATTGGGTAGGTCGTGATTTTTCCTCCTTTGAACAATGAGCGTTTCCAAGCTAAAATACTTGTGTTGATTTACTTTCTGCAATATACCTTTCTTGCATAGTTGCTCAAAGTACCTGGTTCTTTGAGTGCTTAGGTCGCATCCGCAAACTATTTACCTGAGGAAGAAGGTGGTCTTGGATTTACATCAATGCATGATGTGTCAATGGCACTATCCAATAAATTATGAGGAAATTTCAGGACAAGCCTACATTACGGGGTGCTTTCATGAGCATTAAATACTGTGGTAATTAATAAAACATCAGATATGGTGACAACCAATTGTGAAATAATCTCAATTCTGGTATGACAACTTGACAAGTTTGGGAGCATTATATGATATAGCACATGCATATTTTATATGAAATGAAGCAATACAAAATGTAGCAGATATTATAATTAAAGGTAAGTGGAATGAAAGTGTACTTCGTAGTAATCTGTCAAAGGAGATAGCCAAACACATTAGCAAAGTGATGTTACCTTCATTATATAATGACGAAATGGATAAGCTATAGGGAATGTTAGACACAAGAAGGGGGCTTACAATGAAATCGTCAGTCACTCAATTTAAAAAAAAAATAAGGTGGGCCCACTCTTCTATAATAGGAGAAGAAAAATTAAAAAAAAATTAAGGTGGGGCCCAATCTTCTATAATAATAGAAATGAAAAAAAAAACAAATTTAAGGTGGGGTCCACTCTTCTATAATAATAGAGATTAAGAAAATTAAGGTGGGGTCCTCGTGAAGAATTAGGAGACAATTGCTAGGAACAAAATTAAGGTGGAGTCCACGTGAAGAAGAAGGAGACAATTGCAACAAAAAAAAGGATATTTAAATAATGATAATAAATTCAGAAAATGGTAAAGGTACGCTTAGAGAAAATGTAAAGAAGAGAAGTTCGGGAAGAAAGAAATAACGATTTAAATTGAACACAAAAACTGCTAAAGAAGTCATAAAACCAAAAGATTTAAAACTTATACCCAAGGTATAAGTTTAGACACATACGTCTCACATCAATTATGAGGAATAACATCAAGAAGACGAAATATAAATGGTCTTCTACAATAGTAAATGTAAAAAGAAAAAACAAGGTGGGGCCCACTCTTCTATAAAAGTAGAAATTTTTAAAAAAAAAAATAAGTTGGGGCCCACTTTTCTATAATAGTAGCAATTTAAAAAAAAAACAAATTTAAGGTGGGGCCCACTTTTCCATAATAGTAGAGATAAAAAAATTAAGGTGGGGTCCACGTGAAGAAGAAAAAAAATAGGCCGTTTAAATAATGATAATAAGTTCAGAAAATGGTAAAGGTACGGTTAGAGAAAATTTAAAGAAGAGAAATTCAGGAAAAAAGAAATAACGATTTAAATTGAACACAAAAACCACTAAAAAGGTCATAAAACCAAAAGATTTAAAACTTATATATTTGGGTATAAGTTTAGACACATACGTCTCACACAAATAATGAGGAATAACATCGAGAAGACGAAATATAAACGGTCAAGAAACGTATACACATATTTTCTTAAAATGATGAAGTTGGTCTATACTTAAAAATTTATGACTACAGCAGATGCTGACACATGAAAGCGCTTTTCAGTGTTGTTGAGTAGAAAGAGATGATGGCATGAAACTCGGTAGGAGAAGGTGTATTTCAAATCTTTGAATTGGAGAACCACATCGGGAAAGTCATATATGAGAGAAGTGGACTAAATAAAATAATTTATTGATATTTTCAATTAATTGAATTATAATACTTTCTGTAATAAAAAATTTCATAATTATATTACTAAAAGGTACTCTCTCTGTCCTAATTTATGTGACATAATTTGACTAGGCATGAAGTTTAAAAAAAAAAATCTTTGAAACTGTGGTTTAAAACAAATCATAGATATTTGTGTGAATTTAAATCATTTCATTAAAGGTAAAAGGGAAAGTTTCAAATTAAATGATTTCTAAACATAAAAATATATCATTTTTTTTAGACAGTCTTAAAAATATGTGGTACTATTTTTTGTGTTGGGCCCGTGCTAGCATGGACTTTCATCATCTAATCTTTAAATATATATGGGTCAGAGGATTGTCTTTGAAGATATCTTTCTTTATGTGGAGGGTTTGGAAGTTCAGGATCAGTAAATGGGGTTATGCATCACTATCCATATGCTAGTGCTACACTAGTCCGACCCAAATAACCATGTCACATCTGTTTGTGTAGTCATCAACAATTAATAGGACTTGGTCTCCATTTTTTTTTCTTTTGCTGGTTTAAACTTGGAACTTGGAAGGACTTTACTTAAGTGAAATTATTCTCACATGGTGGCAACATCTAATCAAGTCTAGCATGAAATCATACAGTTGTAGTGTTATATCCCGTATTTTGTATGTTTGGATAATTCAAGGTAGTCGTGGTAAGTTAAGGGAATGACCATCTTCCAAAATTATTTTAATGTACAAGTTGGTTATGAATATTATTTATGAACATTATTAGTATGGAAATATTGAGAGAGGCTAAGGGCAAAAAGGGAAATTCACAAAATGGCCCATGGTAATATTGAGGAAGGCTAGGGGCAAAATGGTAATTTCACAAAAAAGTTCAAGAAGGTTCATGAAGAACCCCTTGGCCGTGTGATGTGTGTGTGTGTATGTGTGGGTCCTACTCTTTTATGGCCATGTGATTATATATATGGATTAAAGCTTACATGGCAAGATTTAATTATTCATCTTTATTTTAAGAAATTTCAAGAAAAAAGGAGAAGGGACATGTGTTCACTTGACATTTGTAGAAACTAATTATATATATATGAGAGGTGGCCAATTCATCCATCATTTTAACATAAGAAAACTTGGAAAAAAAGAAGAGAAAAGAGGGGGCATTCGGCCAAGGATGGCCGAACTTGGCCATGGAGAGGAGTTGATCAAAAAAATTTATTTCCTCCTAGTATTTCAACCAATTGGAAGGTCCTCATCAACATGAAGTGGTTGTTGGAGCAAGCAAAGCATTTATTTGGGAAACTCATGAACCCTAGCCAAGTTGAGAAGTTGAAGGAAAAATACTAGCAAGCTGGGACAATTAAGCGTAGCTAATAGGACGCGGAGCAGGTATGTAAGACTTACCCTTTCTTTCTTTGGCATGATCTTTGTGAAACCAACAAGACAAAGTATATGAATGATTTTAAAGAAACTCCCATTCTTAGAGCCACTAGGATGGCTAACGTTCTTGATTTCCATAAGCTGTTTCATATGGTTTTGAGGCGTATCTATGATGTCCGAAGATCTATTTGATATGTTTTCGAATGGCATTCGAAAGATAATTGATATGACCAAAGTTTTGATTTTCAAATGCTAGCACGTACAGTTATTCCATTGAGTCTTTGATATATTTTAATACGTACATATGGTTCCAGCTTTATCTGATTTGATCTATAACGACATTCGAAAGGTCCTAATATGATTGATGCTTTGATTTTTCAAAAATGGCTTTTGAAACGTTCGTAGAAGGTTCTGTACTTCAAACGCTCATAACTTCCTTATACTAAATCGGATCGACCCGAAACTTGTTTCTGAGCCTTCAGGTGTCGGTAAGTATACTTGTCCATCGAGTCTTCCATAATATATTCGGAGGTTACCGACCTTACGTCACTCCGATAGAGACATAACATTCTTTGGGCTCTCCTGCATGCTGCTTACATGACATATGTATATGATATATGTATATGATACATGAACATGAGATATGTATATGTATATGGGGAAGATGGAAAAAAGGTGAGGCGCTATAGACGCATATCCACCTGATCAGTTGGTATCAGAGCCGGTGGTGGGGCAAACCCAATGGTGGGGCAAACCTCAGCAAGAACGCTGAGTCCTAAAAGGGGGTGAGTGTAAGGCTTGCCTTAGGCGAATCCCACATTGGTTTAGGCAAATCCCACATTGGTTCAGGCAAATCCCACATCGGTTAATATTGTCCCGGACGCGGGATATATGTGGGGGAGCCGACGTTGTTCGGCGTTATGATATGTTCTATTTTCTATATATATATGAACAAGAAATGTTTTCAAAGGAAAGATAAGCATGCATGGCATTCGTCCTGAAAGGCACTCAGATGTACAGGTTACTCTTTTACCTCATGATATGCTCTACATCTCCATTCTGTTATTATTCATAATTACATCTCTTACTATGTTACTATTCATGCCTTACATACTCAGTACATTGCTCGTAATGACCCCTTTTCTTCGGGCGTTGCGTTTCATGCCGCGCAGGTACACCCAGGTGAGTAGAAGCCATTATAGAAGATGTTCCAGCGAAGTTGGCAAGCTCCATTTGGCCCTGGAGTGTTGCCGAGTCAGAGTACTATGCTATGATGTCTTGGTTGAAGTTAGAGACTTTGCAGACAGAGTCATGGGTGTAGAGTGTCGGTAATGTAAACGGCTCCACCAGCCGATGTGTCATTTTATGTTGTGTTATAAAGTCCATGTGATTACAGATTCTATTTGATTTGAGTACGATGGAAAAGAAAGATTTTGAAAGCTACTATGTATTTCATTCTTATTTGATTTAAGAGTCCAAAGATATTAAGCATGTAATATGAGTCAGCGGGTTCGCTCGGCTCCGAATATGGGGTCGGGTGCCCATCACACCCTAGTAAGATCGGGGTGTGACATGTAGGCTCTGCGTCCACCAGACAGTATATAGGGGACCTGGTTGAGTACCACCCCCTGGCTGAGTACCAGTTCCCTTATGCAATGCAGTAAGTGAAGTGTCACGACCCAACCGATGAGCCGTGACGGGAGTCTGACCTCCAGCGACCAAACACCCCTATACTCATATCTGAATCATTCTGAACATTAAGGGCCCATAAAATGGCTTAAACTAATCTTATAATTAGACGACATCATGAACGCTGAACAATCTGTAAATACATAAATGTGCTGAAGGAGCAGTGCAAGCCAACTAGGCTACTACATATGCTGTACACAAAAGAATAGAAGCCGATAAGGCTACATTATCTGACTAATACATACAACTGTCTATAGACCTCTACTGGAATGAAAGCTATAGAAAGGACTGGACAGGGCCCCGTCATACCCATATGCATACACATCTAAAAAGGGCATACCAAAACTGACTATAGCTCCGGATCGAATGGAGCGTACTGACCACTGCTAGATCTAGAGGTCCTACTGAGCTGGAACACATGTCTGTCTCCTTGTACCTGCGGACATGAACGCAGCCCCCCGAGCAACGGGGAGTCAGTACGGATAATGTACTGAGCATGTAAAGCACAAGAGCAACATTATATATATATATATATATATATATATATACATATGAGAATCATGGATAAGATCTGAACTCATAAGCTGACATGACTAACTACATGTACTTGTATGAACTAGTATCTGCCTAAATCTGCATAAATTTGTATAACTGACAACGCCTCAGTGGGCACATAATATGCATGCTCATGCCTATCAATGAATGTCATACATCTGTATACATGTGCGTATATAACGCCTGATATGTGCGCATATATAACGCCTGTCTCTTTTCTCATATCATATCAGCCTCTCTGGGGCCATCATCATAAACATTGTTGTGGTATGCAGCCTGATTCTCATATCATCATCATAGTGCACCAGCTGATCAGGTGGTAATGCGTATATAACGCCTAATCCTTTCCATAACCCATATACATATAATACTTGAGTATATAACGCTTTCTGGTCACGGGTCAACATATATATATATATATATATATGAATGTAATGCATGAATAACTGTATACATAAAACTGGACTCATGAACAGAAGGAATAATCATAACGGGGTGCATGAATGTCAAAACCGAAATACTTCTAATGCTTCTAAGAGTAGAGTAATATGGACTCGCTTACTCGCTTATTGGATCATATCATAGGATCATACCAAAAGAAGGAAGGGATAGCCTTAACATACCTTGACGCATATCAAATCGTCCGACTCCTACTTCTCGACTTGTAAATCTACAATTAAGATAACATAGACCTTCATTAGACTATGTACTTCACTTGCTAACCTCCTTTAGATACATAGAGAGCTTAACGAATCATGGACAACATTTCTCTCATAAGCTTAACAACCCTTCAACTCCTCATTCACTTTAATACCAACCATAACAACAATAACACCACTTATATATCAAATTATATTCAAATCCATTCCCAATCATCTCTTAAAATAACCTTAAGTTACTCTTTTGTCCTTCATCAACTTACCACTTTCACAACTACCCCCTCGTTACTTAGAGTCACTAACACTCTTGATACTCAACTTAAATACAAAGGTAAAAATCATTTACATACCTTGAGGGGTCAAGAATTCCAAGAATCACTTCAACTTTAACTCCCTAAACTCCACAACCTGAAGAAACCCTAGAAGCAACCTTTCTTCTTCACCATCTTGGGTTACGGGGTCCGGTCTTGTCAAATTTTCACTAATATGATGGAAATTATTGGAAAAGAATATTTTAGGGTTTTCTAATTTTTGGAAGGAGGAAAATATGAAATGAATTCGTGACCCACATATTTATACTTGGAAGCCAAAAAGGCTATAGTGATCCGGTTCGACGAGCGGGTCGACGACCCGTCGACCTGCGCCTGCAGATGCATGGCTACGGAATCCCATCGACGCCGTACGTCGACGGTCCGTCGAACATGTCGACGACCCGTCGACGATGACTGGTGTCCTGCAGGTTTTCTGGTTCAGTTCCGATCGCGTCGACTTGATTCGCTCAACTTCTAACTCTGCAAATTACCTGGAATGCATACTGATACTCTTGTACACGAGGCAAGGCACTTCCTATCTCCAAACTCGGCTCGGGTCTCTATTCCAAGGGCATACCCGCCTAGGAAACCATAGGTTCTACTACTACAAAGATGAGGTTTGTAACATTCTCCCCCCCCCCCATTAGGAACATCCGTCCTCGGGTGTTCGAACAATCCTGGGTTATAAAAATTTCGGCATAGTTTCCCCTGTACTTATACCAATCCGCCCTGCACACAGCAACCCAAAATAATGCCACACAGGGCCACACACTACTGGGTTACAGGAACACCCAGTCGCCCATCATGAACTCTAGCTTACGTCGCCGATTATCCGTATAGGATTTCTGTCGGCTCTGGGCCGTTAGCAACCTCTCTCTAATTACTTTCACCTTATCAACTGCTTGTTGAATTAAGTCTGGGCGTAGGAACTTATTCTCCCCAACATCAAACCATCCTATAGGCGATCTACACTTCCGCCCATATAAGGCCTCATAAGGAGCCATGTGAATACTGGAATGGTAACTGTTGTTATATGCAAACTCGATAAGAGGCAAATGATCCTCCCAACTTCCCTGAAAGTCAAGCACACAAGCTCTGAGCATATCCTCAAGGGTCTATATAGTACGCTCTGCTTGTCCATCTGTCTGGGGGTGGAATGCGGTGCTAAGACTCACTTGAGTCCCCAATCCCTGCTGAAAAGACTTCCAGAATCTGGCTGTGAACTGTGCTCCCCTATCTGAAATAATGGCTGAAGGAACATCATGAAGTCGTACAATCTCCTTCAGGTAAAGCTTTGCATAATCCTCGGCTGCATAAGTAATTCTGATAGGCAGAAAGTGAGCTGACTTTGTGAGCCTATCAACTATGACCCATATCGAATCACACTTCCGCTAAGTACGGGGCAACCCTGTAATAAAGTCCATATTAATTACCTCCCACTTCCATGTCGGGATCTCCATAGCTTGCAATAGACCTCCAGGCTTCTGGTGTTCTATTTTGACCTGTTGACAATTTGAACACTGAGCGCCAAATTCTGCTATATCTCTTTTCATACCGTCCCACCAATAAACTTCCTTGAGATCATGGTACATCTTTGTTGAGCCTGGATGAATAGAATAGCGGGAGTAATGTGCCTCCCCCATAAGCTGACGGAGCCCTGTAACATTAGGAACGCATAACCTACCTCGATATCTGAGTACTCCGTCACCTGTGATCATAAAGGGTGTCTTTTCTTTCTGAGGGGCTATATCTCGGTAATGAACTAGGACAGGATCCTCATACTGACGCTCCTTTATCTCAAAAGATCTGGACCTCTTACCATGGCCCCGGTCACGATCACGATCTGTCCTCCTCTGGCGCTTCCGATCCTCCAAATTCTGCGCATATGACTGTATACGGGAGATATCCATGCCTGGCTATAATGCGGCAGTCGTACAAGCATCAATCAAATGTGGCCCTAGACCAGCCACAAAACGATGAACTCTATCCTCCATCTCAGCCACCATGGCTGGAGCATACCTGGCCATAGAATCAAAATACACGCAATACTCCTGGACACTCATACTGCCCTGCTCAATACGTAGGAATCTATCTGCTCAGGCTCGCCTGACCTCAGGAGGCAAATAGTGGCGGATAAAAGCATCTGAGAACTCTCGCCACACAACTGGAGGGGCATTCTCTCCCCAAGTCTGATACCACTGTACTGTAATATCACGCAGCCTATATGAAGCCAACTCTACGGACTCGACCTCATCCGCATGCATAACCCTCAAAGTCCTCTGCATACCATCAATGAAATCCTGGGGTCCATGTTCTGTTTTACCAAGAAAAATTCTGGAGGACTTAACCCAAGGAAGGTCTTAACCCTCGAACTGCCAGTCCCATCTGCCTGGTCAACACCAACTCCCTGCCGCTGAGCCTGAGCGGCTACTAATCTGGTTAACAACCGTACAACATCCCGCACATCCTGGCCCAGTGCATCTGGCTGAGGAACTAGGGCAGTTGCTGGAGGCGGTGCATGCGATGTCTCAGACGGCGCCTCACTCTGAATCTCATCCTGGGCTCTCGTGGCCTATCGAGTTCGGCTAGTGGCCTCACCTGTGGATTTCTTGCCCTTCCGGGCAGCTGTAGCATTCTTCGGAGGCATCTCTGAAATCATAACAATTCATCAGAAGGCGAATGCCTAACACATGGGTCTATCGCACAATCTAGGAGAGAAAGAATGACATCATCCTAAATGTCGTGTAGCCTCCTGTTTATAAGTGTGGTGCACAACACGCCTATAAACAAGACTCTACTAGACACGGCCTATAGACAGCCCTAGGACGAAACTGCTCTGATATCACTTCTGTCACGACCCAACCGATGAGCCGTGACGAGAGTCTGACCTCTAGCGACCAAACACCCCTATACTCATATCTGAATCATTCTCAACATTACGGGCCCATAAAATGGCTTAAACTGATCTTATAATTAGACGACATCATGAACGCTGAACAATCTGTATATACATAAATATGCTGAAGGAGCAGTGCAAGCCAACTAGGCTACTACATATGCTGTACACAAAAGAATAGAAGCCGACAAGGCTACATCATCTGACTAATACATACAACTGTCTACGGACCTCTACCAGAATGAAAGCTGTAGAAAGGACGGGACAGGGCCTCGTCATACCCATATGCATACACTTCTAAAAAGGGCATACCAAAACTGACTATAGCTCCGGATCGAATGGAGCGTACTGACCACTGCTAGATCTAGAGGTCCTACTGAGCTGGACCACCTGTCTGTCTCCCTGTACCTGCGGGCATGAACGCAGCCCTCCGAGAAACGGGGAGTCAGTACGGATAATGTACTGACCATGTAAAGCACAAGAGCAACATCATATATATATATATACACATGAGAATCATGGATAAGATCTGAACTCATAAGATGACATGACTGACTACATGTACTTGTATGAACTAGTATCTGCCTGAATCTGCATAAATATGTATAACTGACAACGCCTCAGTGGGCACATAATATGCATGCTCATGCCTATCAATGAATGCCATACATCTGTATACATGTGCGTATATAACGCCTGATATGTGTGCGTATATAACACTTGTCTCTTTTCTCATATCATATCGGCCTCTCAGCGGCCATCATCATATACATTATTGCGGTACTTGCAGCCTGATTCTCATATCATCATCATAGTGCACCAGCTGATCAGGTGGTAATGCGTATATAACGCCTACTCCTTTCCATAACCCATATACATATAATACTTGCGTATATAACGCCTTTTGGTCACGGGTCAACATACATATATATATAAATGAATGTAATGCATGAATAACTGTATACATAAAACTGGACCCGAGAATAGAAGGAATAATCATAACGGGGTGCATGAATATCAAAACCGAAATACTTCTAATGCTTCTAAGAGTAGAGTAATATGGACTCGCTTACTCGCTTATTGGATCATATCATAGGATCATGCCAAAAGAAGGAAGGGATAGCCTTAACATACCTTGACGCATATCAAATCGTCCGACTCCTACTTCTTGACTTGTAAATCTACAATTAAGATAACATAGACCTTTATTAGACTATGTACTTCACTTGCTAATCTCCTTTAGATACATAGAGAGCTTAACGAATCATGGACAGCATTTCTCTCATAATCTTAACAACCCTTCAACTCCTCATTCACTTTAATACCAACCATAACATCAATAACACCACTTATATATCAAAATGTATTCAAATCCATTCCCAATCATCTCTTAAAATAACCCTAAGTTACTGTTTTGTCTTTCATCAACTTATCACTTTCACAACTACCCCATCGTTACTTAGAATCACTAAAACTCTTGATACTCAACTTAAATACAAAGGTAGAAATCATTTACATACCTTGAGGGGTCAAGAATCCCAAGAGTCACTTCAACTTCAACTTCAACTCCCTAAACTCCACAACTTTAAGAAACCCTAGAAGCAACCTTTCTTTTTCATCATCTCGGGTTTACGGGGTCCGGGTCTTGTCAAATCTTTACTAATATGATGAAAAATATTGGAAGAGAATATTTTAGGGTTTTCTGATTTTTGGAAGGAGTAAAATATAAAATGAAGTCGTGACCCACATATTTAACTTGGAAGCCAAAAAGGCTATAACGGTCCGGTTCGACGAGCGGGTTAACGGCCCGTCGACGTGTTGACGGTCCATCGACTTGCCCGTCAACCTGCGCCTGCAGATGCATGGCTGCGGAATCCTATCGACATCGCACGTCGATGGTCCGTCGAACATGTCGACGACCCGTCGACGATGACTGGTGTCCTGCAGGTTTTCTGGTTCAATTCTTTTACACCTTGGAAAAAACCCCGTACATGTACAGTGAATAGGCTAACAGATGAACGCGGCATATACGATGTTTTGGATGAGTAAGAGAGAGTATTTGATGACCCTCAATGAGGTTTTAAAGGCATACAATGCAAGGAGAGAAAGTTGCTAAGGAAAGCGAATCGTACGTTGTGTTTCAGATAGGAATTTCGAACAACGAGACCATGATGGCATAATGATGTCTTAGAGAAGTGTGAAAATGTCCCTAAGATTGATATTGAGGTGCTAAACAAGTTCCAAGAAGGTTCCATAAGGATCGGAGATCAAACGAGTCGACGAAAACAAGTTCCGGAGAACTGGACAATATACGGCCAGACATACTGGCCGTATAATATATACAGGCCGTATGTCCAGTCCGTAGATCCAGCCCAGAACACCAAGGTTCACTGGACCAAATATACGGTCCCAACATACGGTCAGTAAATATTATACGGACCGTATGTTGGTCCGTATAAAGATGGTCGGCCAGATTTGTATTTTTAATATAAGGGACCCTTTCATTTCATTTTTCATTCCATTCATTCTCCACTCTTCAAGAACCATCTAGAAAACTCTCCACTCTTCCACTACAAGAGAAATCAAAGGAAAACTAAGATCATCAACACCAAGTTCATGAAAACAAGAGTGTGAAACCCAAGTAAAGCTCATCTTCTTCAAAGAAAACCAAAAGAGGTGAGATAGGGTTTTGTTGCTAGAGGAGAAACTCCACTCAAGACTTGTTCAACCATCATCCAAGGTAAGTTTCATGACCATTTTATGTTGTTTAAGGTATTGGAAGGTTAAGATACCCGAATTGTAGAAGAACATAGCAAATGGGTCATTCAAGAGTGAATAATGTCATGATTGAATGGTAGTTGAATTGAATCATGAATGTTAGTGTGTTGTGAGTATGAATACGTTATAAATGATATGTAGACCGTGAGATAAGTGTGATACAGGGGAAAATACGATAGCGAACCTATAACAATAAATGTGAAGAAATTGGAGAGAAATGGTGGATTTTGTTTAAAGTATATAAAAGATGATTGTTGATTGCCATATTGTGATTGTTGTTGTGAGTGTTGGGAGTTGATACGGAATACGGGAAAAGTAGTATAAACAAAGGAAGTGCTGCCCAATTTTCTCTAGAAATAGTAGTGCGTTCTTATAGTTGGTTAACTAACGATCGTGCAAATCCTCTTTTTGAAGGTAGAGGCGTGGCATTGAAGGAGAATAAGCAAACACTAAATTGCTTAAACGACAAAGGTATGTAAGGCTAGTCCCTTCTTTCTAAGGCATGAATCCCATGATATGATATTCCTTCCTTCTTCATGATTTTCCCTACGTATCAGAAACTATGAGTCTACGATTATAAGAGCATCACAAGATAAAGAAAAGAGACACGTTACAAGTATGACAATGTTGATAATGAATCTAAGTCTAGAAGTCATAAAGCTCATGATATGATATTCCTACGAAGTTAATGATCCTTATATGATTCCTATGATAGTATTTTCCTTACCTCTCCATGACTTTCCTACCTCCCGGAAAACTAAGAGCCTATGTTTATGAATAGCCATATGGGATAAGACAAGAGGCATGTTACGAAGGCGGTACTGACGATGATGAGTCTAAGTCTAAAGATACTAAAGCCTACAATATCATAGTTCGACAAGGCAAATGATCCATATTACGATCCATTGATATTGTCCATTGACTACACTCACTTTATATGCTAATTCCTTCAAGGTGAGGCATAATGCTTATGAATGCTCCATAATGGACTCGGGGGTTCTCGACCTTATGTCACCCCGACATTGTTATAGATTGCCCATAAGCCCTAATGCGTGTTCTATGACCAATGTTCTGCAAAGTTATGAGTCTATGTTCTTAGAGGATTTCATATGAGATAAAGGTAAGAGATATGCTATATAAACGATAGTGGTAATGTTTAGCTTAAGCCTAAAGATTCTAAAGACTATCATACAATAATTATATGAAATTATGCTACGAATACGATGTAACTTTCATAAATTGTCTTTGAATTTAAATGTGTGCATTAATGAAAGGTTACGATAAGCTTATGAGATGTATATGATGACAATGATGATGATGAGATATAATGATCCTTGTGTGATGCATGTGACATGGTCGAGCCACTATGTGGCCGAATACGAATACTGTCGAGCCACTATGTGGCCGAATACGGATACTGTCGAGCTACTATGTGGCCGAATACGAATACTGTCGAGCCACCATGTGGCCGAATACGGACATTGTCGAGCCCTAAGTGGCCGAATACGGATAACGTTTTATATGTATGAGTAGATACGGTATTATGATGATGAATTATATGACGTGATGATGTATATGCTATGATGATTCATGTACAACGATTATGTATATGTGATATATGTATGGAATGCATTCATCCTTAAAGGTCGCGCAGGTTTTTCCTTCACCTCATGACTTATGATTCTCTGTCATGTTTATTTCATTCATGCCTTACATACTCAGTACAACATTCGTACTGACGTCCGTTTTCTTTGGACGTTGTGTTCATGCCCACAGGTAGACAGGGAGACGGCGCAGATCTATAGGAGCTATCAGCAGATTTTCAGGAGCACTCCATTATTCCGGAGGTGCTAATCGGGTTTATACTTTTGTGTATATATATGTATATGTATTTTGGGCACGACGGGGTCTTGTCCCGTCCATATGTCTAGTGCTCTAGTAGAGGCTCGTAGATGCGTATGTGTGGGGTATATGGTCTCACAAGGTCACTATTGTATATACGTAGATATGTGTACATTATTTTTGATAGCAAAAGGGCTTATGTATATAAAAGTGTTTATGTTTTTCAAGGAAAAAGATTTTCTTATGATTATGAGTTCATGAACGAAAAAAAAGGCTTAATGAGTATGATGAGTGGTAGAACGAGCGGTGCTCGGTGGTTAGCCCCGGGTACCCGTCACGGCCCCTAGCTGGGTCGTGACAAGTTCCGATCGCGTCGACTTGATTCGCTCAACTTCTAACTCTGCAAATTATCTGAAACGCATACTGGTACTCTTGTACACAGGGTAAGGCACTTCCTATCTCCAAACTCGGGCTCGAGTCTCTATTCCAATGGCATACCCGACTAGGAAACCATAGGTTCTACTACTACGAATACGAGGGGTGTAACATGAAGGACACAGGATGTTACCGTCAAAAACTCCTTGCTCAAGAGATTAAAAATCACGACCTACCCCAGTAGGATTTCAACTCCACTACACCGAGCAACTTCAGGTTACAACCCTATCGTAAGCTAGGAATTAACTCCTATAATCCCTCAAACTTACAACAACGCTTATGGAACCTAGGAACCAACTCACATAGTCCCTCAACCCTTGCAATACTCCGATTGCAAGCAACTCCACTTAGCTAACTCTAGCTAAGGACCACTAATACACCTAGACTAACTCGAGCTTAGTGTACCACTCAAGAGATTGTGGAAACACACTTCCAACAAGCTGACTTTAAGACTTTTGATCTACCTACAAACAGCTTCCCTTAAAGAGAAGAGTAGGTGTTACACCTTGGAAAATTCCCCGTTAATGTACAATGAATAGGCTAGCGAGGAACACGAGGTATAAGATGATTTGGGTAAGTAAGAAATAGCATTTGATGGTCCTAATCGAGATTCAAAGACATGTGACAAAAAGGGAGAAGTTTGGCAAAGAAAGTAAAGGATATGTTATGTGTCTGGTAGGAATTATGAGTGACGAGTTAATGATGGCATAAGGATGTCTTAGAGAAGGGTGATAACATCCCTTAGATTGGTATTGAGGTGTTAAACAAGTGTCAAGAAGGTTCCATAAGGATTGGAGATCAAACGAGTTGACGAGAAGGAAAACGGAACAACTGGGCACTATACGGCCAAACATACGGACTGTATAAATTATACTGGCCATATGTGAGGCCGTATAATTATCCAAGAGGGATACCACTCTCTGGACCAAACATACGGACACACATACGGTCCGTATAAAATGTACGAACCATATGTTGGTCCGTATAAGTTGGTCAGGACAGCTTTCAATTTAATATAAGGGACCCTTTCTTATTTCATTTCATTTCACTTCCACTCTCTACACTTCAAGAAAACTCTAGAACACTCTCCAATATTCATCTACAAGAAATCAAAGGGAATCAATGATCAACTACATCAAAACCATGAAATCAAGTGTATGAAACCTAGTAAAAGTTCATCTACACCAAGAAAACCCAAGGTGAGAGAAATAGGGTTTTGGTGCTAGAAGAGTATTTCCATTCAAGGCTTGTTCATCCATCATATAAGGTAAGTTTCATGACCATACCATGTTGTTTAAGGTATTGGAAGAATAAGACACTTGAATTGTAGAAAGACATAGAAAATGGGTCATAAATGAGTGAATAGTGTCATTGTCGAATAGTGGTTGGGATGAATGATGAATGTTGGTATGTTGTGATCGTGAATACGTTATAAATGACATTTAGACCATGGAATAGGTATTATATGTGAGAAAACGCGATAGGGAGTCATAACCATAATTGTGGAGAAATTGAAAGGAAATGGTGAATTGTGGTAAATGTAGATAAATGATGATTGTCGTGTGCGATATTGTGAATGTTGATATGAATGTTTGGGAGTTGATATAGAACATGAGAAAAGTAGTATAAACAAAGGAAGTGTTGCCCAATTTTCTCTAGCTTTAGTAAGCCGTTCTTGTAATTGTTGGCTAATGACGATACGAGTTCTCTTGAAGGTAGAGCGTGTGCATTAAAAGAGAACAAGCAAGCGATAGACTAGTTAAACGACAAAGGTATGTAAGGAAAATCCCTTCCTTCAAAGGCATGAATCTTCCAAGTTTTTCCATGATCCTCCTATATGATGGAGCTTATGAGTCCGTAAATATATCAAACTACATACGAGCATGATAATAATGATGATGAGTTAAAGTATAGAGATTTTAGAGTCCATGATATGATGCTTCTAAAACGTTAATGATGTCATTATTGTTAACACTCACCTTATATATTATTTCCTTCAAGGTGAGGCAAAATACTTATAAATGTTCATAATATAATCGGGGGTTCACGACCTTACGTCACCCCGACATAGCCATGGTTGCCTTCAAAAAAAATCTAATGTATGCTCTTAATGATAAATGTGAAATGATGCTAAGTCATGATATGTCTATAAGATGATCAATAATGCTAGCCTATAACATGCCTATGTTAGGTATGAAATTGTCAAGCTATAACACGATTATGATATGTTCATGAGATGTGTAAAACAAATGATGAATTCATGAATGATTATATAATGATACGATTCCACCGCGCCAAGATGGCCGGGCATGTCACCGCTAAGGCGGGTTGCATATGATTCCACCGTGCCTAAATGGCCAGGCATGTCACCGCTAAGGCGGGTTGCTATGTTTACACTGAGCCTAGAGGGCCGGGCATGATCACCACTAGTGGGCGGCATATGATGGTTATCCGGACGCGGGTTAACGACGAGGATTATGATGTGATGATATAAGTGATGACATATGTACTATGACTATGTAAAATACGATATATGTACGAAATGTATTTGCCTATGAAACTCATGCAGGTTATATCTTTCTCATATAGCTCATGATCCTTGTATTATATTTATTTCATTCCTGTCTTACATACTCAGTACAATGTTTGTACTGACATCCGTTTTCTTTGGACGCTGTGCTCATGCCCACAGGTAGACAGGGAGGCGAGCTTGATCCAGACTCGTAGGAGTTGATAGCTGACTAAAATCACTTCTTTGTTCCGGAGGTGCTTGATTATTCTTTTGTGTACATTTGTATATGTTGGGCACGACGGGGTCCTGTCCCGTCCTTATGTCTAGTACTCCAGTCTCGTAGATACGCAGTGTGGGTTATATGGTCTCACGAGATGGCTACTATGTATATATATATATTATTTTGATGGCCGAAAGGCTTATGTATATATAAAAAATTTATGTTTTCAAAATGAAAGATGACTTTCTTAGAATTTGGGTATGAAATTGATAAAGGAACGTTGAATGAGTATAATGAGTAATAGAACGAGCGGTGCTCGGTGGTTAGCCCCGGGTACCCGTCGCGGCCCCTAGCTGGGTCGTGACAGTAGGTTTACAATTTAAGCACATGAAACAAAGCTTAAAACAAACTAGAAGACTAAAGCATCTTCAGTGTTGGAATCAGGTCCTTCAGTTTGTAATTGGCTTTGTTGAACACTTGGAGAGTCTTGTGACGGCTGCACCTTTTGGGTGATTTCTAGGTTATCCAAATGATACACAATATGTTGCAACATGTTGTTTATAAAGTGGGAAGCATGTGTGATGGATAAAGACCATTCATTCAATAGTTTGACCTAAAGCATGGGCCAGCTCACTGCTGTACTTATGCGTAGTGAGTAGCTCGGCTTTACAGCTGTCTCTGCTGACGGTGCATGGTACACAGAGAGCAGATCACAGACAAGGTCTCTATCTGGTTCTGAATTAGTTTGACAATCATCAAAACAAAAAGCACTCAGATTTATCATACTTTCATACTAGTCCTTGTATTATAATCTGGAAGTGTGGAAGAGGAGAAATTATAGGAAACATAGGGGAGGGATAGTGTCAAACAAAGTGATATATCAAGTAACTCACACACTGGAGATGCTGATCAGAATCAGGAGACCATCACTCAAAGATATTCCAGCAAAATGGCCTGACATTCTCAGCTTGCTGGAAAAGTTTTCTCCTAGGATTCAAGTACCAAAAATATTGTGGGAGTTGCCACCTATTGGATATGCGAAAATCAATAAAAATGGGGCATCAAGAGGAAATCCAAGGGGAAACTCACATACTTTTTGTGTTAGAAATTCCATAGGAAACTTGAATTTTGTCAGAGCTAAAGTGATACGGTGCAGATCCAATACAAAAGCAGATGCATTGGCAATTCTAGAAGCTTACATATACAATTTAAATGTACAACCATCTCAAGCGATGATTTAAACTGATTCATCGTACAATCAATATAGGACAAGTTATAAGTCCTAAATTGATTCTAGAGTTCATGATTTTGACAAGTTCTTACTTTTATCATTTCGTTATGTATTGAACTGATTTTTATACTTTATAATAAAAAATCACTGCGGATGCTGTCCGGTGATATTCTTTTTTTCTTTTTAATTTTTTATAATAGCCTGGTGATATCCGTTTATCTATATTATTTTAAAAGCATGAATATAAATGTTGATTGACCAAAATATCCCTGACATGTTAATTGACTTTTATGCCCTTAAATATTTGCATATTAGTGGATATAATTGTCCAAGATGAAATTCTTTTTCAAGCTGGATTCTTAACAATCGTTTGTATTCTAATTGACTTCTATCCTAATTCGTAAGGACTGACATTTAACATACACTTCTACTTGGATTCTATCTAACGAACTGAAAGTTAACACTTCTACTTGGATTCCATCTTCTACTTCACCTTTTCTTAACTTTTGCCTACTGTGTTTCTCTCTATTTTTTTTTTCTTTTAGAGTATCGTTTAGAGTTTACGTTAACTTATTCTTCATGGGATGTAGATTTGTTTGGATGTACTTTTTCATATATATATATATATATATATATATATATATATATATATATATATATATATATATATATGTACTTGATTTTTTTAATAGAAAAATATTAATTACTATATTGACTTTGTGATCAACTTATTTTAAAAAAAGAAAACTAAATATTCTTAAAACTGATTGATATTCTTATAATGTAATTTTGTTTAGTAACGATTTTCAACAATTTTATTTCTGTAAGTGACAATATATAAATATATGGTCACTTAGTCTTTAATATTGAATAATCTTAGGCATAACATGTTTTCTATATGGGAAAAAGAAGTAAAAATAAATACCGAGAAAATCAATTTCAAAGAAGTATTAAGTAGATACAATCCGAAGAAATACGATCAGGAGGAGTTAATTCAAACCCCTATCTTATACTATAGTAATATTTTTGTAACGCATACAAATACATAGAATTATAAATAATATTTTCTAATATTTTTAATTATAATTGAGATTGATTGAGAATAACGTGGTTATGCAACTCCATGTTTATGAATATAGTTAAATAAATAAAAAAAAAAAGGAGAGAAAAAGGATTGTTGGATCACGGGCTTAGGGTAGGCCGGAGGCCCTGATATAGACGTACAAAATTGCTTCTATTTTGCTTCGTTTCTAGTTGGAAGTGCTTGGGGTATCATCTTCTTGGAGCCATGGTCTAAGATTGCACCTATCCTTCCAAATCAAAAAACTTTTCCAATCAAAACAACTAATATAGAGAAGTACAATATCTGTTCCTCAGTCACTCAGGAAACCCTAAAACATGTCGGGCGGGTTTTTCCGGGTAAGTTTTCCTCTTTTTTGTGATTGTTTTAGATCCAAGTGAATGACAGATAGATTGAAAGTGTTTTGTTTTCTTCTTTTCATTAGGGCACGTCTGCCGAGCAGGACACTCGCTTCTCTAATAAGCAAGCTAAGCTCTTAAAATCTCAGAAGTTTGCTCCTGAATTGGAACATCTGGTTCGTCTTTCGTTTCAATTGATATATTATATGCATTCCTATGTCATTTGGTCGTCTATTTCCTCTTTTTTATACTCCCTCTGTTCTAATTTGTTTGTATGGTTTTGATTTGGCACTCAGTTCAATAAAATAAAGAATACTTTTGAATTTTGTGGTGGTTAACTAAAGATACTTAGAATGTACTAAAATGTCCTTTAGTCTTGTATTTTTAAATATGTCATGTGGAAAGTTGAAATTAAAGAGTTACTAAAAAAGAAAGACTTTAAACCAGATTAAAAAAGAAAGTATGACAAACAAACTGAAACAGAGGGAATATATATTTTGGGGTTTACTCTAGTGATTTCGTTTAGGCTAGTCTTTAGTTTTATCTTTCTTTTTTGTTTGATTGATGTACGAATTATGTATTTAGGTGGACCTGTGCAAAGTTAAGATGGATGTGACGACTACATGGAATGCAAACCTGACTTTCTTCATTTTGTTTTGAATTTCTGGACCCTAGAATAGAAATACGAATACCCATCATAAGTATTTGATTATTATGTGAATGTGACAGGTGGACATGACGAAGGTGAAGATGGATGTAATGAAACCATGGATTGCTAAGCGAGTTACTGAGTTTATCGGTTTTGAAGATGAAGTGCTTATCAATTTCATCTATAGCCTTCTTGAACGAAAGGTAGGTGTAGACATTGTATACTTGTTTGCTTGATTTCATTTTATTTATCAACAATTTAAACAAAAAGGAGTAAGTTAAACTGGTGCAGCTAATGAATTTCAGTTAGTTAATGGCAAGGAGCTTCAAATTTCACTTACTGGATTCATGGAAAGCAACACTGGCAAATTTATGAAAGAGCTTTGGGCGTTACTACTTAGTGCACAGAACAATGCTAGCGGTGTTCCTCAGCAGTTCCTAGAAGCCAAAGAAGAGGAAATGAGAATGAAGAAGGTGTTTCTCGGTGTTTTTTGCTTTGGCAGTGGTCTTCAAGTACCATTTGTTGATAATATTTTTTCATCCTTTTGTTCTAGGCTGAGACGGATCGAATTGCAAGCGAAATTCAGAAGAAAAAGGAGAGAGAGAATAGGGAGCTGGATCAAGAGAAAAGGAAGAAGATGGTAACTTAAATAGTTTCCATGAAAGAGTTTTTTAAAATCTAAAGTTGGAGTTTCTTTGTTAACCTTTGTTTGTGTTTCCTGGTATCAGCCTGCTTCTGCAATTATTTGGGTTCATATCCTTTACCTCACACTACTGTAGGACGATTATGGAAGCAATTCGAGAGCAAACAATGCTGCACGGGAGCCAAGCCCGAAACATCAGCTTCAGGTGCGCTCGATGGATGATTTAGACCCTGTTGAGAGAAACGGCTCAAGAGTACGAAACAGGTCAGAATTTCAACTAGTTTTTTTTTTTTTTTTTAAAGTAAAATAATTTATTGAAGTGGGGAGCCGTGGAATTAGCCACTGCGACCGTTGACACATTTTCGACCTATAGTTCACGGTTCGAGCCATGGAATAGTCATTGAAACCTTGGGCACATAATCGAGAGGTTAAGGGACACAGACACGGAAGAATGATTGTGCTGCCGAGGTTGGTTGGCAGTTGAGAGGTAGTCGTGTCCAGTCACATAGGTTACAGTTGGGCTACTATTTTAAAGAGATCTTAAATTCCATAGAAATTAGAAGTGAAATTAAAATTCATTGTTCAAGGTTTATAGAGACCTTATTGCATATGCTAAATGTCAATGCTTATGAACTTCCAACTCTCCAACATTCAATAAATTAGGCAACACTGTAACTGGATAGCAAATCAGGTGATAATTATAATAGATCAAAGAGAAGAAAAAGAAGGGTCTTTCTTATTTATAGTCCGCAAGGGAGAGGTTGTTCCTTTTGTTGCACTTTTTATCTTCAAAGTTTATCTGTTCACCCTGCTCTTTTGCTTATAAAGCTTTAGGGGCATTTACTTCACCCTATGCTAATAGTGGCTTGATCTTCTCTTCCTCTGAAACTGATCCAGCCACACCCTGTAACAGAACTCGATTGATCTTTTGGATCTGAGAGTGTATAAATTAATACCAAATAACCTTCTCTAACACTTAACCTTTGTATGTTATCAATCTTAGAAAACATAATTGTAGTACTTATCTGCCTGGTTCATTTCATCCTCCACATCCTTTTTGTTGTGCAGGGTCTCTAAATCCCCACGTTCAGCAGCAGATCATTCACCCTCCCCCAGGTATAAATTTTTGTATTTCTTGGGGGTTACTAACCATAGAATAGCATTAGTTGAATTCTTTGGGTATTGTGCAGGAGATCAAGGTCAATCAGCAAGTCATTCTCCAATTCGAGGAGTTACTCTGGGTATGTTCTCCATTAAGCTCCTTTATTTTTTTGAAAATTTTCTCCCTTTTGTGCTTAATTGATTATATGTGATTTCTACTTTTACTTTTTCTTTCACTAACTTGATGATTGCTTGTTAAATATCTTTTAAAGTGAAAGGTGCAGGTCACGAAGTACTTCCGGATCTCCTGAAGAAAGCAGAGGTCGCTCCCTTTCATCTAAAAGGGTATATCGCTCTCCACCAAGGAGTTCTGTTTCACCTCGGAGGAAACATTCACCTCGACGATCCCTTTCTCCACCAAGGCAGAGGCGAAGATCAACCTCCCGAGTACGTCGAAGGTCACCTTCTCCTTCGCGATACCGACGACATTCTCCATTCCGACGTAGATCGAGGTCACCATTCCGACACAGATCGAGGTCTCCGCTTCGACGTAGATCGAGGTCTCCCATTCGGCGTAGATCACGATCCCCTAGGTGGAGTAGGTCAAGGTCTCCAAGAAGACGCTCACCAGTGCGATACAGATCAAGGTCACCTATTAGACGTCGATCACCGCTTCGACGCAGGACACCTTCTCCAACGCAACGTAGGTCCCCTTCTCTAGTGAGTCGGGGGTACCACCGATCTCCATTGAGTCCTCGGCGAAGTTCTCCAGTTTTAGTTCAACGAAAATCCTCCATTTCTGGTAGGAAGAGATCCTTAACCCCTGCCAGAAGGTCCCTTTCACCTCAAGAATCACTTTCTCCCTCACCCATTTACCGCAGGTCTCCTGCACCAATCAGAAAGAGAATATCGAAGAATGAGAGGTCACCAGTTCGATCTCCTCGGGAAAGGATAAGGTAAACACTTATCAACTCTCATCTTTCCTAAAGATTTTGTTATTGATGCTTGTTGTTGTGCTAGCTAGCCAGTGTTGTTAGCTGCCTGGTATGCTTACGCTTGTCCTGTGTTTTCTCTGATCATTGAAAATACTGAATTGCTTTGTCTTATAGATAGAGTACACAAGTTTTTGATGCATGGAGTCTCTATTTCTATATCTTGCTATGTTTGATGCTAATACACCGTTATAGGAGCCGCGAGAAATACTCCCCTGTTCGACATGCTCCTCCAGTAAAAGCTGAGGCCCATAAAGGATCAAGATCTTTGGAACGTAGTCATCCTATTTCTTCTAGGTCACCACAGAAGGATATATACGACCGTAAGGATTCACGAGAAAAAGAGCCGCCTTTGCCTCCTCAGCTAAGCCTGTTACCATCTGTTCCAGAACCTCCACATCGCTCCAGATCCGACTCAGAATCTCCACCAACCAAAAGGGAAAGGAGTCCTTGTGAAGATAGAGGGTATATGATTTCCTTATTAAGACTGTAGTTCTGCTAGTGCTTCATGAATTTGTTCTTTGAATCTTAATGTTTTTATTTCATTACTATAGGCCAAGGAGTACTTTGAACCGGAGGGAGAGAAAGACAACTGACACTGACAGCCCTAGTCCAAGGAAATTGAGGGAGCACAAAGTTGGTTCGGACATTTCTGAGAAAATTGCAGATGATAAAGAAATGAACCAGTCAAGGTTAGTAATGAAAAAATTATCGTTGAGAATCTAAGATGTTATCTTGTCCATGGATATTTTTGAGTAATATATTCTTTTTTTTTTTTTTTTTTGCTGGATTGCTGTGGTTCAGGGAGGCTTTTGAGCATAAGCCTGGGTCTTCAAGAAAAATTCCAACAACACCCGATCGATATAAAGATCTTGGAAAGGGGTGGGATGAGAAAAAGGTTTCTGAAATTCATAGCCGTTCAGATCGCATAGAGGCGAGAAAGCGAAATGAAGTGATTAAGAGGTTTACAATTGCTTTTCTGATTTTGGCAGATTTAAATGAATATTTCCTGCATGTGTAATTTGTAGAGGTATTAAAACATAATGCTTGTCTATATTTGTACCTCAGTGAAAATTTTTCCGGAAGGATGGAGAACACAAAGGAACTGGATCAACAAAAGTCGCCATCAACTCATAGACACTCTCATTCAGTTAAGAGGGTGAGGGAATCATATGATGGGGAGGGTTTCAAAGCAGATAAGGAAAACCTGTCTCACACAAACGATACCAAGGGCAAAGAGCTACATGTTGAGGCAGAAGCTCCCCTAACTTCATCAAGGAAAGTTGAGCAGAATGATCTAAGTAGTAATGAGGGTTCTGGTTTCGAGGAAAGTGAAAAGCGTAGAGCTAAAGTTAAGGAAAAAAGAAAGCATAAGAGGTCTGATAGATATGAGTCATCGTCAGATGATAGTTTTGATTCTGATCTTGAGGATAGGAAGGAGGCTAAAAAGAGGAGGAAAGAGGAGAGAAGATTGAAGAAAGAGGAGAAGCGTCGCCGGCGGGAGGAGAGGCGACGCAGAAAGGAAGAAAGACGTGCCCAGAAACTAAAATCGAAGTCAGCTAATGCCATATCTTTGCCTTCAGATACAGAGAGGAATCCTGATAGTCGTGCTTCTGATGATGAACATCTGAGGAAGGAGGATCAACATAGACATCAGATCGAGGAGTCAGAGTCCTTGCAGAAAAGACTTGAGATTGAGCTGCGGGAGAAGGCTCTTGAATCTCTTAGAGCAAAAAAGGGCATCAGTCATTAAGATTCTTGCTGCTTTTGGACATTATTAAGCTGTTATTCTTGTCCTAATAGTCCTTTTTTTTCAGCTTGCTTTATCTATCTAGAACTAAATGTTTATTGTGGATGTGTTGTTGATGGGTATTTAATGTAGTCTATCTTTACCTCTGGCAGCTGAATTGCATAAAAGAGGGTTTCCTGAGCTAGTGTCTTGACTTCAACTTTTTGCTGACCTACCTGCTAAACTTTCTGGTAATAATTGTCTTCCCTTTCCCGGGAATGTGTTTGTTTCCTAATCCACTGGAAATTTTCTTTTGGTGGCTCAGTACAGTCTTGACAGGCGTTTGTGTTTTTGGTCCTTTATGAATATTGAGATTGTAATTTTTATTTTAGACTGTGTTTTGCTTGAAAGGCAAATTTAAGTGATGTTACACTTGGAAGAAATACCAGGTTTAGTGCATTAACTGATCCGATTATTTATATTTCTTCTTATTATCGTATCATGAAGGTTTCCGAAGTTCCCCTTCTATGACGTTGTTTCTAAGTTGTCTTTCTGGTTAATTGATAGATCATTATATTGTCCACTAGATGACCTCGTTGAGCAGACCTGTGCAGCTCCATACGTGGATCTCCAATACAGGTGATGTATTACCATCCTAAATTGGCTGCCTTAGATAGTAGAGTGCCTAAGGGCCGGAGCATTTACCCTTAAATATAACTTATATCTTATTGAGGTCTCATGGTATTGAGTGCTGATTTACTTTCTGTGGCTGGCAGCTTGAATTCGTCTCCAGAATGTGATTTGCTTTTCATGAGATCTGAGTTCCTGTTCGTTTTTACCAGAGTGTTTGTAACTGCAGTTAAGACAATACGGGTGCATTATGCTGTACTTGAAATACATATAGAACTGTAGAAGTGAAACTTTTATTTCCCCCCTGCTTTACAACTTCGTAGAGATTGTCTTCATGCTTTCTGATTGTTCACTTAGGTATAGTTTGATATGTTATGCCAATCTTTTAATCCTGTCCAGCTGGCTGTTATTAAATTACTCCATGCATGTAGGTGTGTGCTCGTGTATATCAGGATAACTTCTTGCATTGTTTATACCATATGGGATGAGTTCAATGTGGATATCACTTTTCTCCGAGGTGCAATCTTCCCTTCACCTCCCATATGATTCTGAAGAAGCTAAATTGTTTAATATCATAAACATAGCATAAAGGTTTTCTCAAGGATTTGAAGGGGGCATGTAAAGGAACGTAAAGACTTATTATGCTTTAATGGACAATGGCATGAGAGATAATCCGGGGAAGCAAAGGGACACCAGCTAGATCTCTCAATTTCATCCTAGGTGCAACCTTCCCTTTACCTCCCATTTCATTTGGAAGAAGCTTAAATTGTTTAGTATCATAAACACAAGCATAAAGGTTTTTTCAAAGATTATAGAAGAGTGGAAGGGACATGTAAAGGTAGGTAACATACGCAGAAAGGTTTCCACAAGAATTTCTAGAGTGGAAGGAACATGTAAAGGGAGGTAATATACGCAGAAAGGTTTTCGGAAGGATTTCTAGAGGAGTGGAAGGGGCATGTAAAGGAAGGTAAGACTTTTTAATGCTTTGATTGACAATGAGGAAGAGAGATAATCCAGCAAAAGGCAAAGGGAGAACAACCGGATCTTTTGTTTTTATTCAGAAGAATGTACTATGTAATCCTTTTGGACGTCCGGTAAGAGACATAATATTATGTGTTAGATTACTGTGCCATGTTTGTAGTTGCATAGGTCTCATTTCCTTGTTCACATCGGAAAGGTGCGAAGAGAATATACATACCTTATCTGTTGAAAGGAAATACATTTCATACTCAGAAAGGTTTTCGCAAGGATTTCTAGAGGAGTGGAAGGGGCATGTAAAGGAAGGTAAGACTTTTTAATGCTTTGATTGACAATGGGGAAGAGAGATAATCCAGCAAAGGGGGAGGGGCAAAGGGAGAACAACTGCATCTTTGTTTTTATTCAGATGAATGTACTATGAAATCCTTTTGGACGTCCTGTAAGAGACATCTGTTAGATTATTGTGCCATGTTTGTAGTTGCATAGGTCTCCTTTTCTTATTCACATCAGAAAGGTGCAAAGTGAGTATACATACCTTATCTGTTGAAAGGAAATACATATTTCATAAATTGGATGAATGGATAAAAATGAACTGATATCTTGCATCATAATAGCTTAAATAGTTTTTCTGGAATGTGGTAGCTTAAATTTATTCAATGTCACCTTAGGAGAAGCTGCAGTTGAGGCTGTGTTTTCCTACTCTGAATATTTAGTTTTACCCTACCACTGAGCTATACTTAATTGTTCTTGCGAGCTGTGTCGTACCCATCATGGCCATGCTTCCCCCGATATTCTTGTGTAGGTCATACCATTATTGTACGCCCCCCTCCCCCCCGGTACAATTTCTTAACATCAGCCAAGTTTGATATATGCCATAAATTTCTAGGAGTTTCTTAAGTGAGCTTTTGGGGATAGGGGTGTCGTGTGGTTTGAAGAACTAGTTAGCAAGCTCCCTTCTCTCTTTTGAGAGGCATTGGAAGAGGATGATCTCTACACCATGTTGCGACCAAAATAGTAAAGAAAATAGTGCCTCGTGTTTTGTTTTTTTTGGTTCTTTTTAGACTCACTAAATAAATACTGTTAAAGTAATTTGATGAAACAATCTCCGATTACTTATTAGCACTGTAGTCGAGCGAGACGCTGTTCCTGGGAGAAAAACCCAAATAGCTAACTATTTTTGGGCTTTGAATAAAAATCATCCCTATTCTATTATACGCCGCACTAATAATCCGTATAATATATGAAACTGGTGCACATTTAATATGACGTATGATACAAAATTAGTGAACCTTTAGTGGTACTCTTGTTATTTTCTGTTTGTGTATACCCTCTCATCGTTAACTCCACTAGAAAATGACATCACTCACCTGAAACTTCATAATACTCTCTCGGAATTTGATGCCACCCCACTAGCAACCATATTGTCAAAGTGACTGCCTGTTCAGACTTTGTTGAACCTTATGGCAAAGATTTGATACTTCCTTTTGGTGATATGATAAATACTTTGCTGAAGGCGTGTTTTATGTGGGTATGTAAAGTGAATTTCTTGATTGCATGTGATGATTTTAAGCTTGAAGAGTGGATGGTGCACTAGTTGATTGGAATCCATTGGATTTGTTATTAGTGCCCGCCAAAAGTACCCGAGCCAGTAATGTCTCGTATTTTGAGCATGAGTGTGTTTAGTATGGACGAAAATATTTTCTAGAAAATATCTTTCAATTTTTCCATTTTGGTTGGTCAAAATTTTTAGAAAATATTTTCTCTAGGAAAACAAGTTTTTTAAAAATGACTTCTCTCATGGAACTAGGAAAACCAAGTTATCATAAATGACATTTCAAGTTCATTGTCTCCTCTCCATCCTTTGCCCCCTTCGAACCCCCACTCCCCCAGTCTCACCCTATAATGTTTTGTTAGATTGTATATAAATGCTTTGGGATAATATTTTTTTGCTTACCTATCAAACACTAGAAAATAATAAGAAAACCACTTATTTTCTAGAAAAATATATTTTAAGAGAATATTTTTCATGACAAATATTTTCCTTCGTACCAAGCACTCTTAAGTGAAGAAGCATTTGAAGCAACATAAATAATAGAAAGCATAAAACATTAGCAATTCACTTCATTGACAAATGCAATCAAGGTAGGCATGCATAGAATTAAAACCATGCGATTATAGATCAAATCATACTTCTGAAAATATTTGTCTGTATGTACAAGTTGAATAGATTCCATTTCCCCTAACATAGAGAGAGCTGACAGTATTGGGTTCTTTTCCACCTTCGAATAGATTAGGGGAAAAATTAATTTTTTTCTTTTGAAAAAAATATCTTTCAGCTAAAATTTCCATTTTCTTTTACTGATTCACATATATTATGCTTCAACCTTTAAAGTAAAAATCATAACAATTGTACCGAAAAAAAATAACAAACTACAACTAAGAATATAAGTTCTCCCTCAGTGATTCTATAAAATGATTTTTTTTTCCTTATTTGAACTTTGATCAAACGATTGAAACTCATTATGGACAAACTCAATCTAACATTTCTCTCTTCGGATGCAAAACATGAATATGTCTGGTCAAAATGCTTCCAAGCAGGAGAGTCCATGACATCATCCCTTTCGTGCTCAGAATGGGATCTCATATACTTTGATGTAGCGTTAGATGGATACAACCTTTGTAGATATGGATTTAAAGGAAAATAATATGTCCTCTTATAAACAATATTAGTTGTCTGCTTGGAATGTTGATATTTTTCTCTTGAATTGACGGTGAGCACAAAACTTGAAATTGACAAGTTCACTATGTTCACGCCAATAAATTATACAATTATTTTTGGAACAATCAATCTTCTCTATCGGCAAGCTTAATACTCACATTAGCTTTTTGGTCCTATAGAAGCCATCTGCTATCATGTTATCAGTCGACATTACTTCTGATAGAAATTGACATAACTTATGATACAATCTTTCAGAAAAATGATGTTTTGCCTTTAGATTTAACAGACGAGCAACGACAGATGATTGCAAATGTGCGCATTACGAAGCTTTGCGCAGAGTATAAAGCTGTTGCGTTGTTTAATTTGGGTCCTCTTCAAAGTTACCATCATAAGAAGGCCCAACAATATAAAAAATCATAGACTGAAACGCATTATGAAACTGAGGATTTATAGTTTTTGCAAAAACTTCTTTGTCACACCCCGAACCTGGGCCTGGACGTAACATGGCACCCGGTGTCGACTACATATGACTGAGCGAACCAACTGGCTGACTGAATCAACATGTGGTATCATAACATACTGAATGCGGAAAATAGAACTAACACATGCTAATCTACTAAAATTTGACTGAATAAATAATTGAAAGTGCGGAATATTGAACAAAGTCTTAAAGATAAATAAGGTAGCCAACAAGGCTAACATAAAAGCCTGTGACTCTGTCTAGCTGCTAATATAGTCTATGAAGCCTCTACTGAAGTACTGACTGATTGCCGGGACAAGACCCTCGACATACCTAACTGTCTGATAATACTGAAAATGACTGTAGATAATGATAAGGCCCCGAAAGAACTGGGGCTCACCAATCAGCTGATATTGGAGATCCTAGCGAGCAGATGTGTCGTCCTGTACATCGTTACTTGCATCGCGAGATGCAGGCCTTGGGCAAAAGGGACGTCAGTACATTTGAATTGCACTGGTATGTAAAGCAACTGAAAGAAAGAACTATAAATGGGATGCTCGGGAAAGGGCAGCCCAAACAAATAAACAAGTAATAAATGCTGAGATTGAAACTGTAAACTGAAATGAACAAGGGAAGTGGAGTTATGAGTACTTCCTGTTCTGCATCTAAATCCCCTGTTTTCCTGTATTTATATGTGGGGCCTTGGCTCAATAATAAATGCACAAAACTATGGCCTTGGCCAAGTAAGTGCGCCAGTCTATGGCCTTGGCCAAGTATACGTATACATGAGACTGTGCCCTTGGGCAAAAATACAAGAGTTGCCCTTGGGCAAAATACAAGGGTGGCCCTTGGGCAAAACGCAAGAGTTCAATATCCAACAATTATTATTAAAGAACTGAGACCCTTGGAATAATGAATATTACTGAACTGAGACATGTATTCTAGAACTGATTATGAGACCTGAAGGCTTAATTGTTTCAAAGCATACTGAGTTTCTAGACTGAGACATATGGGTATAAAATACGAGTCTATATTATATTATGTTCTGAGTTCACAACGTTTGGAATGAAAGTCATGAACGAAATACGAAACTAGAGAATAGAGGTTCTGTAACTATTCATTGAACTAAAGCACAACTATAACTCTGTAGCATATCGTAATAGTCAATAAACTGTATCGTAGGGAGAATTATCAACATTCCCAAACGTAGATAGTTAGCCTCACATACCTTAATTCCGGCCTTTGAGCGTAATACAACGTTCGTCAACCTTTTCAACCTTCATCTATAACAATACAAGTCAAAGGGATTCAATATTAGCAATAATCCTCATTCTTTGACCATCTAGGCATTTTATCAAACACTTGGTGGACATAAAGCTCCACAACCTTCATTAATGGTGTTTCTACACCCAACAACCCATTCTCTTGCTCCTAGATGATTCTACAATCTCATATTGCTATAATCAATATCATTCTTCATCACCCATAAGATAAACAACATCCTTAATCAATAATCAACAATCAACAACCCAAACTATAACCGTTCATGCTTTTCTATCAAACCCATCAACTCATAGCTCATGAACTTAGAGTCTATAATCATCAATACAAAACTATAATCGATTAAAGGATGTAGGTATTACCTTTTTGATGTTCAATTCCCTTGAATTCAGATTCTAGTTCTTTCATCCAAAACCAAGTGTCAATCGATTATCCATGAATTTGAAGGTTTTAATCATGTTAATAAGGTATTAGGGAATTGAAATCAACTTAGAATCATCATTAAAACTTACCTTGAAGTGTTCTTGAGGCTTGGGACGAGTTCTATCTCCTCCTAGGTCATTTTTCTTATTTGGGAAAGTAGGGAAATGAACCCCGACCTTAAATATATAGTAAACTACGTAACCTGAAAAAATACGACTCCCACGACAAAAGGGTGCCGCTGTACTGCCTTCAGTAAAATGGGCATAACTATTTGTACATAGCTCCTTTTGGGCTCCACAATATATCGCTGGAAAGGTATTTCAAAGGGCTACTACTTTTATGTTTTAATTTTTCTCAAATTCTTAACGTATTTTTGTGCAATCTATCCGGAAGACATACCTATAAAAAATTTAGCCGATTCTATCGAATCTTAAGCACCTCACTATCCGTTTTGATTTCAAAACAACTATTTCTAGCCAAACACATCTCGATAGTACTTGAAATGTCTAAAATTATACATTAATACTCATTTAACACATCCACTCCTAATCCGAATTTACGGAGTGTTACATTATCTCCTCCTTGAGATCATTCGTCCTCGAATGATTGTCCTGATTGTAACTACGGCTAGCTCTGGACCTTAAACATGACTGATGGAAACATGTGAACACTGAACTGTTTTAAACACATGAATATTGAACTGAGTAAATGCTGAACTGAATAGGTACTGAACTGACTGGATACTAAAAGACGTAGAGATTATAATATATAGGGTCTGAATGAAAAGGTTACTTACCTTCAACATTTTTTGCTTGCTCTTCAAAGAGATGGGGATACTTGGATTTCATGTCCTCTTAAGCTTCCCACGTAGCCTTTTCAACTTTCTGATTTCTCCATAGTACTTTTACTAAAGCGATCTGCTTAGTTCTCAACTTGCGAACCTGACAATCAAGGATAGCCATTGGAATCTTCTAGTAAGAAGGCTATATTTCATTCCCGTGATCTCTGTAGGAACAACCAGAGACGGGTCTCCCATGAACTTCTTCAACATTGACACGTGAAATACTGGGTATACAATAGCCAATTCTTGTGGCAACTCTAACTCATAAGCTACTTGTTCAATCCTACATAGGATCTTATACGGCCAATATAATGGGGACTGAACTTCCCCTTTTTCTCAAATCTCATAACGCCTTTCATGGGCGAAACTTTCGAAAACATCCAATCATTAATTTGAAACTCCAAGTCTCTGCGCCGCATGTCCAAATAGGACTTTTGGCGACTTTGAGCCGTCTTCAACCGTTCCTGAATCAATTTGACTTTTTCCATAGCCTGGTGGACCAAGTCTGGTCCTAACAATTTTGCTTCGCCAACTTCGAACCAACCAATCGACAACCTAAATCTTCGCCCATACAAAGCTTCATATGGTGCCATCTTGTCATTGGAGTGATACCTGTTATTATAAGCAAACTCAATGAGAGGTAAGTGATCATCCCAATTACTTTTAAAATCAAAGACACATGCCCTCAACATATCCTCAAATGTCTGAATAGTGCGTTCTGTCTGACCATCTGTCTAAGGATGAAGAAATGTTCTGAGGTTTACCCTTGTGCCTAGTCCTTTCTGAAAATATTTCCAAAGATTCGTTGTGAACTGAGCACCACGGTCTGAAATGATGGGCACTGGAGTCCCATGTAATCTATTAATGTTCTGGATATGTAACTTGGTCTTCTGCTGAATCTGTGGTTTTCACGGGCAAAACGTGCGTTGACTTGGTAAGTTGACCTACAATCACCCAATCAAATCATGTTTTCAAAATGAGCGAGATAATCCTATTATAAAGTCCATACTTACCATCTCCACTCACGAATATGTGTATTCTGCTACAAAACACCGGGCTTTCTGCTGTTCATCTTTCACTTGCTGTTCGACTTTTATGTTTTAAGAAAGTTAAGTTCATTAGTAGCATACCACATCGAGGTCGAAAAAATTGAAAACAAAGGGAGAAAAATAAGAGGCAAATAAAAGTGAAAGAAGAGTGTAGTGTTCAAGGAGGGTGAGTCACTAATTCCTAAATAATTATCCTGCCCGCCCCTAAGCCTAAATTACAAGCCGAGAACAAGTCCTAGTGTGATCACAACTGAACCGTCCAAAGTTTATGGCATTGAAATTAAGGGCAAGAATATGGTATGTGCAATTATAGTGTATGAACGTCCTTGTGAGTGTGAGTGTTTCTCTTCTGTTTCGTCTTTATCCCAGTTCTTTGCATATATGTGTGTGGGACATTCTTTTGTCTGTGTGAGGGCATAAAGGTTGATAAGGCAAAATGTGAGCAAGCATCCAAAGCGACGTTTGTGTGTGCATTGATATGTCCGATAATGTGATGTCATAGATTGAAGCTTCATTGTGAGTCTTAGCATTCTTGAAATTTGTGTCGTACACTTGTTTATGAAAAGAGACGGTTAACGGTGAAAAGCATGCATGCCTGCAGTTCAGAATTAAAACCATTGTAGACATTGTTAATTTGTTGTGTTTAAGCATTAGTCGAGTCGTTTGTGTTGTGTGACTTACTTGAGGACAAGCAAAGACTTTAAGTTGGGAGTGTTGATGTGCCGCATAATTGTGGCACATTTGATGCTGTTAACAGAGAGTTTTACTTGTTTTTCAAGCAAGTTAGTGTCGTTTTTACGTGTTTTTATCATGTTTCAGGTATTTAAGGGCCGGAGAGGCTGAAGTGGGAAGATTTAGCATAAAGAGGTCCAAAAGACAACTCATTGTGGAAACAGCTGAAGCAGCCATTTCATGAGAAGAAACATGGACCGTGGATTATTCAACGGATTGTGAAACTGACCGTGGAACGGTTACAGTGAGTCATGTTGGAAGAAGGAAATTCACGCCTGTTTCCACGGACTGTGAAATATTTCACGGTCAATAAAAAAGAGAGTCAAAATGATCCTGAGGCCAGAAGGATAGCAGTTTCACGGAGAGCAGAAACACTTTCACGGTCTGTGAACAGTTCCGTCGAGCCGGAGATATTATTTTTTTCCTGAAGCGAATTGGCCCTATAAATACCCATTGTAGAGTTTGTTTAGATTATTCTTGATCAGTTTTAAGACTCAATTTCCTTAGTATTGAATACTCATAGTTAGGGCTGGGCATTTTCGATTCAAACCGAAAAAACCGACCGAACCGAACCGAAGTTAATTTCGGTTTCGGTTTTTTGGTTTATTCGGTTCGGTTCGGTTCGGTTTAAATTTATAAGATTTCAACAATTCGGTTCGGTTTTCGGATTTATGCAAAATTTAATTCGGTTAAACCGAAAAATCGAATTTTAACAAGCCACTTTTTTCTTGAAACACACACACACACACAGATATATATATATAAATAATAAACTAAAGAGGCCCAAATCCCAATCGCAAAATAAAATATCCAACCCAATTAGTAGCCCTTTTAGCTAATGTTCCGTGTTGTGACTGTGTTATATATATATATATATATATATGTGTGTGTGTGTGTGTGATGGCTTTGCTCCTGTTCAGATGTACTAATATTGTTATTGTTTCCTGTTTCCTGTTTCCTCTGAGCTTAGAAAACATTGCTCTAATTTTAGCTTATGTTTGTTAAAAATTGCTTGAAATTGTCCAAACGTCTACTTGTGGCTGTGGGAAAGTTTCCATATCTAAACCGAATAAACCGAACCGAATAAACCGAACTGAAATTGTAAAAACCAAACTGAACCGAAGTTATTTGGTTCGGTTTCGGTTCCCATTTTTTACAAACCGAAAATCGAAAAACCGAACCGAATTTGTGAAATCGAACCGAACCGGCCGAACGCCCAGCCCTACTCATAGTTTTTGGAGCTTTTTGGGATTACAAACAAGTCAATTATTTTCTCTTCAATTCCAATCAATCATTCGTAAGCATTATGATTTCAATGATCTATTTTTGTTGTTCTTTCTCTATGAGTTGCTAAATCAATTACTAAGGTAGTGAACCCTAAGATGGGTGTTTTGTGATTGAGAATTGGGATTGATATCTGCATAATGGATTGTTAGGGTTTATTTATTCTTCGTTCTTCATTCATGATTAATGGTGGTTGCAAACATTGATTAAATCCATAAAATTTATTTCACTTGGGAAAGTATCAAGGATTTGGTAAGAATAAATAACAAGAACTCAAGGCTTTAAACCTTGTTTAATAAATTCACTTAGGAATAAGAGGAATTTTCTTAGCATGAATTAACCGTTCTTAATATACACTCTTTTATATTTGGGAAAATCAGAAAGAGAAATAATCTTTAATTGTTTGGAAACATTAGGGTTACACTTTATCTGACGGGGACACAACCTTGGTTTCTTTTGCCATATATTACAATCCAGAGCAATTAGTTAGCAATTAGTCATAAACAACCAACTTTCTACAAACTCAACGGAATAAGACATTAGACCTAAATAAAGTATTATACGATTTTAGTAACCTTTTCACACCATATTCCTCGTGGGATTCGACCCCAACCTATTTGGGTTGCTATATTTGATATCATCCGCCTTACATAATTTAATTGGTGTAACTTGAGTTGCTGAAAGCTCTCTTCACAAACATCAGACCACTGGAAGGGAACCTCCTTTTGAGTCAATCTAATCAACGAAGAAGCAATAGAAGTGAAACCCTTCACAAATCGACGGTAATAGATGGTAACCCTACGAAGCTATGCATCTCAGTCACAGTAGTGGTCCTCGCCCAATCTTTAACAACTTCAATCTTCTTTGGCTCAACCATGATCTCCTCCTTAGACAGAACATGGCCCAAGAATGCTACAGACTTAAGCTAGAACTCACACTTCAAAAACTTGGCATAAAGCTCATTCTCCTTCAATAAACCAAGGACAATCCTCAAATGATGCTCATGCTCCTCCCTACTCTTCGAATACACTAAGATATCATAGATGAACACAATAACGAAGGAATCAAGATATGGCTTGAAAATGCCATTCATCAGAGTCATAAAAGCAGCTGGGGGCATTCGTAAGCCCAAATGACATCACAAGGAACTCGTATTTACCATAAAAAGTCCTAAAGGCCGTCTTCAGAACATCCTCAGCCCGAATCTTCGGCTGCTGGTAGCCTGACCTTAAATCAATCTTTGAAAATACTGAAGCACCTTGAAGGTGGTCAAACAAGTCATCAATGCTAGGAATGGGATACTTATTACGAATAGTGACCTTGTTCAACTGACGGTAATCTATGCACATCCTCATCGTACCATCCTTCTTCTTCACAAATAAAATAGGAGCACCCCAAGGGGAGACACTCGGTCTAATAAAACCCTTACTCAACAGATCCTGTAGCTGCTCCTTCAGCTCCCTCAACTCGGCGGGTGCCATCCTATAGGGAGGAATAGTAATGGGGCGCGTTCCCGGATCCAAATAAATACAGAAATCAATGTTGCGGTTGGGAGGCATACCCATAAGATTAGAAGGAAAAACCTCCGCGAACTCACATACAACGGGCACAGACTCAAGGGGCGGAGAGTCAATGCTAGTATCACGAACATGGGATAAGTAAGCCAAACACCCCTTGCAAACTAGCTTCTTCGCGTGGAGAAAAGAAATGATCTTCTTTGGAGCGGGGCTCAGAGTACCCATCCACTCTAATCTAGGAATCCCAGGCATAGCTAAAGTGACTGTCTTGGAGTGACAGTCCAAGATCGCATGGTACGGTGACAACCAAGTCATACCAAAATAATATTAAAGTCTACCATATCCAAAATCATCAAATCTACCCAAGTATCATACCCCATAAAAGTAATCAAGCAAGACTAAAAGACTCGATCAACAACAACTGAGTCTCCAACCGGAATAGACACATGAATAGGCACATTAAGACGGTCACTAGTCAAATCCTAACCAACAGAATGATAGGCATCTACATGGGATAAAGTATACCCCGAATCAAATACGACCGAAGCAGGTCGAGGACAAATAGAAACAGTACCTGAGATCACAGTATCAGATACCTCTACCTCGGGTCTACCTGGAAAGGAATAGCAAAGACCACCACCACGACAACTCTAGCCCGACTGTGCCTTTCATCTGAGGCCTGAGAACTGCCTCTACCTGAATGGCATCCACTCGGGAATGATGAGATCCACTGCAACCTGGCTGAGCACCGCCTCTGGCTGAAGAACCACCTCGACCACTAGATGGCGCCGGAGCTCTCGGAGTCTGGAATAGGGAACCCTGCTGGAATCCAAGCTCTGTGGCCTGGAGGCTGATACACGGAAGCCGATGAACTAGAGGGGACCACTACGGTCAGCTAGACGAGAGTAAGAACCACAATGGGACTATCCAGTGCCATAACCACTGGGTCTAGAAAGGCCACTTGACAAAGCCTGTAATGCTGACTGAACAGGGCGGCTGGGGGCTAAATGATAAGGCTTGGATGACTGTCCCTCGCCTCTGTAGCTAGAACCACTATAACCCCCACTATGACGCGGCCTCTTCTCACTAGACGCTCCCAAAGATCGAGTCTTGGCAGACTCAACAGTCACAGCATGATCAACAACCGACTGGAATGAAGATCCCAAGGACACTAACTGGAGACAAGCAACATGGAGTGAAAACACAAGTCCGCCCACAAACCTACGAATCCTCTCCTCCTCCGTGGGAATCAACTGAGCAGCATACCTAGCCAAAAATAGAAATCTGGCCTCGTACTTTGACACGGTCATACCTCGCTGGCGCAAATGAAGGAACTCATCTATACGCTCATCCCTCAAAGTATGCGGCACGTACTTCTCCAAGAAATCCTGGTGGAACTAAGTCCAAGTAAGTGAAGGTGCACCCATAGGTCTGCTCTCAATAAAAGTCCTCCACCAAGTCTTCGCATCGCCGTAAAACTGAAATGACACATAGTCAACCCCATGAGACTCCACAATACGCATATTATAGAGCCTCTCATGCATCTCCATAATGAACTCATAAGCATCCTCACTACGCAAGCCAAAGAACTTGGGCGGCACCATCTTCAGGAACCTCCCAACAAGCTCCTGATCCTTAACGGTCAAAGGATGGACTTCCACGGGTCTGGGAGCATCCTCAGGGACTGGAAGACCACCTAAACGCGGGGCCATAGAAGCATATGGATGTATCTCCACAGTCTGGACCTGTTCGGGAGTCCGTACCCTCACTCGAGTCTGGGAACCGCCTGGACTAGTGGCATCCCCTACGGCATGCTGGCCGTCAAGATGAAGAAGTACATAGGGCATGATATCCTGGAATGCCTGATTAGACATAGCATCGGGGTGAGTCAGGTCTGGCCCCTCACCTCCCCCGGCTTCCTGGGCTCTCTCGGGCTGATGCTTTAGAGAAGCTGAATGTGCTCGCCTCTATCCAGCCACTGGGGCCCCACCCCTGGTTGGTGTAGCTCTACGCCCTCTAGCTCGGCCGTGGCCTCTCGCCTGCGCTGGTCCTCTGGTGCCTGCTCCAGCAGTCGGCTCGGGCACCTCGTCCCTCTCGATGGTAGAGCGTGTCCTTACCATCTGTGTGAGAATAGAAATAGATCAGATACTAATTTGAAAAATCCAGATACCAATTTGAATAAAGTAGCACGAAGGAATGAAAGAAAGTGAAATTTTCTAAATGTCCCATAGCCTCTAGCAGATAAGTACGGAGCTTATCGTACCCTTCTGCAAGACTCTACTAGACATGCTCTTGTACTCATAGACCGAGTAATCTAGGGCTTTAATACCAACTTGTCATGCCCCAACTAGGGGTATCGTGCAGGCAGCTACCAATTCCCACCTCGATAGGCAAACCCTTTCCCAAATCATTCATTCAACCACAAAAACATTAATCAAGGCAATCGGATATAAGTCTCAAACATAGATAATAATAATAAGAGTAGTGAGTAAGTGCGGAAATAATACAACCCCAAGGAATCTAGTCTAAGGCCGTACATGAGCCACTACTACAATACTACATGTCTGAATACGAATACATGTCTGAAAATGGAATACTGTCTCAGAATATCAAAATAAGACAAGTAACTAAGAAGAGGCATCCGGGCAACGAATCCATCCAATGCTCACCTTGGAATACTCATCAAAAGGCCTCGAGACTCAGTCACGAGGCGCAGAAGTCGATCCGGTCACAAATTCTACACTTAGAAAGAATGCAGCAAGGTAGAATTAGTACAATAACACGTACTGAGTAGGCATCATAGGCCGACAACAGTTAGAAGATCATATATATAAGAAAGAGACAGAAAGATTAGGCATGCTCACAATCAGATGAACTCAAATCAATTCAATTACCGAATCCAATACCAACCACCAAGTCTAATCAATCACGTCAATTCCACCGTAAATCAGATCCATATCTCAAGAAGTACTATCAAGTACGCGTATCACCAGAATCAATCTACAAGTCCAAAACAATGCCAACAATAAATATGAGATGAATACAATGCATATGCAATCATATACACACGCTTCGAGCGGGATATCTCGTCGCCTCGACAGTCATGACCCATGAGGGACCGTTATGTCCATGTACTTGCTGTGGAACACACAACTCGATCCAATAGTCAGTGTTGCGGTACGTGTAACCCGATCCCAGTTAGTGTTGTGATACGTGAAACCCAATCCCAGTCAGTGTTGCGGCGCTCAACTCGATCCCAATATATTTATGAATGAGCGAATGCATGATAACAGTGTCGACAAGAATATATAATCAATGGTGCCACACATGGACATAAATCTCACTCATAATAATCAATATCATAATCCTTACTTCCTTCCCAACAACCTCATATATGATAAATATGCTTTCCGACACTCAAGTAATCCCTAAGAATCAACTTTCTAGAATCAAACACGTGGTTACGAGCCAACAACTTACAATAAGCAACACACAAAAGAGTACAATAAGGCAACAAGCCATAAATCACAACAATACCAACCTAAGTCTTCCATCCCAACTTCATACCTGAGGGTTTACATGCTTTCTCCAACAATCACTAACTACACATATAATCCTCTAACCGAAGTTTAATCAAAAGGTAAGCCGTAACCTACCTGGAAAGCCGAACAGGAGCCTCGAACCGTCACACCTTAGCCTTTCCTTTCCGTAACTCCTCCAAGTACTCAAAGTCTATTCATAATCGAATCTATGTTAAAATCCATGAATAATAATACCCATATTGCTATACTTCTAGCTAGGTCAAATTCTAACCCAAAGGAATTGGGGAAACAGGCCCACAAGGTGTTTCCCATAAGGGTAGCACGAGAAATTGAAAGATGGAACATAGGTGATCAAACCCACTAAGCATTTGCTAAAACAACTCAAGATTAAGCCTAATTCGGATTTAAAACAAAACCCCCAAATTTGGGTATGAACCCTAATTTTTCAATCCTCAATTTAACCATTAATAATGAAAGAAATAAGCTTAACAACAAGGAATTCATCAAACTCTATGGTTATTCTATTCAATTTCACCACCAATTTCCATTTTAGAAGTCTAAACGCATTTCAAGAATTTTAACACAAGACTCATCTTCTTTAGCTAGATTCTAATGATTCTAGGCATGGAATAGGAATCTAGGAAGGCAAATGATGAAGGATAGGGTCATAGATCTTACCTCCAAGAAGAATCATTCCACAAAAAACTCTGTTCCACCAAAGAGTACTTAGAAAAGTGATGAGGAGAAGTGATAGGGTTTAAGGGTCTTAATTAGAAAACAGAGAAATAATTCTGCCTGACTACGGCTGCAGCGGTCAAGGAGCCGCTGCAGCAATTGCCCTATGGCCGCATAGCTGGCTCACCATAGCGGCCTTTACTAAAAATCAGCATGCCGCTATAGCGGCAAGAGACCCACTACGACGACTAGTCACCAATACTCCCTAGTCTGCTATAGCCGTCTCCCAGGCGCTATAGCATGACCGCTACAGCCATTATGGCACCGTTGCAGCACCTACACCAGAACCAAAATATTCTGGTTTTGACCAATCTCATCCCAAAATTCGACTATCACCCGAGGCCACACATATACCAAACAAATATGCAAGCACACATAAAAACACGCTACGAACTTACCGTGGCCTCAGATTTCCCAACGGAGGTCTATTTTAACAAGTCAACCCCCAATGGCCTTAAGCCAGGTTCCCAACCCAAGTTTCAAAATGCTCCCAACTGCATTGGGAACCGAACCAAACCGAACCGAACACACTACCAAGTCATAAATGACTTTCCAGACCTCTAAGAATTAACGAAAAAAGGTTCATTTACTCAAAAGTCAACTTTCGGTCAAATGAATTCCACGTTGAGGCTCAAACCTCCAAAAGTCACTAAAACCCTCCCCGATCACCCAGGGAAGGGTCAACAGGGGTAAAAGGGTCATTAGCACTATAACGACCAATCGGGTCGTTACAAGTACTAATATTATGTGTTGGGCAGTGATATACTTTGTAGCTACAGGTCATGACCTGAGAATGCCAAAGCATATTTGCATTAACTATTATGTGCTACATGTTTATATTTGATTTGATTGTGTTGATATTCCTAAGGACCTCGTAAACTCATGATGAACATGTTAATGAACTTGTTGGCTATTAAGTCTGGAATTACTACCGAACTTACTTGAACTGGCTGTCTATTAAGTCTGGAATATTTGATGAACTTACTGAACTTTTTGGCTCTTAAGTCTGGATTATTGAGGAACTTACCTGAACACGTTGGCTATTAGTCTGAATTATTAAGGAACTTATCCAATCTTGTTGGCTATTAAGTCGGGATTTTGAGATATTCATTCTCTTATGTGTTGTATCATGCATAAGCATATGGCTGGATCGGGTTACATGCTGTAACAAGTTGCATTATATGGTAAGGTTTTTGGTCTTTTAAGGTCGATTGCATGGTATTAATATCTTATGGTTGGGAGCATGATTATGTCTTGAGAGGCCTAAGCCCAATGTGATCTGAGAGGTCTGATAAATTCTGGGTAGTTTATGTGTTACACCCCGTAAGATTCCGTGCTATTTTAATTAAGATAAGAAATAATGAGTTAAGAAAGTTCAAGGAAAGTTAATCGAGTTAGTAAGAATATCGTTATATATATATGGTTGCTTTAAGTATCCCGAGGTGACATGGTAACCTAAAGGATTTGAAATCGCGTTATGAGTATGTATATGAGGTAATGTGAGTTCTCTAGTTATGTTTAAGGTTATTGTGATTCTCCGGACCCTTCGAGACGCGTATATGGATTGTTATTGATGTATATGAGTGTGTATAAGAGGTTACATGAGGTTGGAAGAGGATTAGAAGTTAAACGAAATGAATCGGAACAACTTCAGTAAAATCTCGGACCCGGTTTTAGCCTATAAGGTGTTTCAAAAGCCTAAAATGAAGTTCATCGAGTCTAGTTTGCAACGCAATAAACCGCTTGACAAAATGATATCGGGATGAGGAGATATAGACGATGAAAGTTGGACTGAGTGGGGATTGAGACTTAAATGTTCACAAATTTTTCATTAGTGGCCGTGTGGGCCCCACAAACACATGACAAAATCAGATTTTTTGCCCATGCTTAGTTAGGGGAACGTGTAAGACTATATTGGGCAGAAAAAGGGTCTCCTTTTTGACCAAAAGTTCAGCCACAACTCATTTCCCAACTACACAAAGTGGAATAGGAGAGAGAAGCTCCATTTCACAAACATAGAAACTTGGAAGATAGAGAGAGAGCCACGGCCAGCCATGGCTGTTCCACCACCATACCACGGCCATCCTTCTATTTTTCTCTTACCAATAAGTCCCTAAAGTGTTCTACACATTCACTATTAAGTTTCAAGTGAAGGAGAAACCATAAATATGCCATGCAAGCTCTTATAAGCTCACGGCCAGATTTGAACTCTCCATTTTGATTCACAAAAAAAATATTTTCCAAGGTGTTTCAACCCTTAGGGAGGTGCATAGCAACGTGGAGTAGCCATTGGAGCAACAAGAACAAGTATTAGTTCAAGTCATCAAATTTTAGCCAAGTTGAGAAGTTAGATTGTTAAGGTAAGAATTGATCATCTTTTTACACGTTTTTAGTAAGGATTTGGACGTGTTGTAAATGTGCAAATGTAAATTGAATCCATGCAATTAGGTGTGTTGATGTTTGAGCGTGATAGTAGCCATGGAATTATAGGTGTTGATGATGAAGTATGGTTGTAACTTGGTGAACATGAATTGCATGCATGAGATTTCGAATGTTGGTGTTGGAATGTTGTTGAGCCGTAGGGACTGTTTTAGGACGAATTTGGATGTGTTGTGAATATGTAAATGTACATTGCATGTATGAAATTATGAATGTTGGTGTTGAAATATTGTTATAGCCGTAGGGGCTGTTTTGGGGGTGATTTGGGTATGTTGTGCATGTGTAAATGTGAATTACATGTGTGAAATTGTGTGTTGATGTTGAGACATTGTGGAACCAGTAGGGGGACTGTTTGGTGTGGAATAATGGACTGATTTTATTTAATAATTATGGTTGTTGCTATCATAGATTGCATGGTAAAAAGAATGAAAAGAATTGGAAGGTTAAAGGTGAAGTTGTGTTGATATGAACTTGTTATTTTGTGGAATTGTGGCCGTGTAGTGGACTGTTTTGTGTGGAAGATAGTGAACTGATTTTACTTGGTATTTTGATGGTTGTTGTCATGAATTTTATGATGGAAATGAAGGTATTTAATGGTTAGAGTTGGAACTAAAATTGTTTGTGGGTTGTTGTAAAGATTATAGTGATGACAATGTAGCTTATTTGCGTACGAATTAAAGATGTAAATGTCGTGTGACTGCTGGTCGTATTTCACTGAAATTATATGAAAAGAAGATAAGAAATAATGTGTAAGAATCGTATGTGGTTTGATTGGTATGTTCATAAACGTTTGCAAGAATTTCGGGCACTTCCATGTTGATCGGTTAGGGACTGTTTTGGGTGTGTCGTTGTTGTTCTTATTGAGCTTGGGAGATTGATGATAATTAATAATATATGCTGTATTTATGTTGTTTGGGTTGTTGTAAAGTTGTTACATGAAAACGTTAAGGCTACGGACTATTAGGAGTAACTTGAGAATGTAGTAGCCGTATGTGAACCGTTATTGAATATTGTGAATGTGGGCTGTTTGTAATGTTATGTGGGCTTTCCGGGTTGGTATCGTATCATTATTGATGTTGGATTGGTTGTATGTAGTTGGTTTGGATATAAGGAAAACGTCGTCAAAATGTTAGAAAGGGATTATTATCGTTAAAATACACGTATTGAATTCCCTCGTGGACTAATCGTAACTCTTGATATCTTGATATAGGATAAGGTACTATTGGGCAGCGAGTACGAGTTATAATACGACTAAACGCTAAAGGTATGTAAAGCCTATTCCTTCTTTTTCTTGGCATGTCCTAGACGTAAGTAAGAAATGATATGAACCTTGGGGTAAATTCTACTCTCTAGTTCCAAGCATAACTTATGATTCTATTCATTCCTTAATGTTATTGTCACGAGCCTACTATATGATTGACTAATAAATGATGTATAAAAGTTCCTACTCTTAAAGAATTGCATAATTAGAGGCATACTTGGCTTTCAAAAGCTACACCATGTTAAATTGATACATGTACATGAAATCTGAAACGTTCCTTGTTATAGTTTGTAGTGAATTTAGAAAGAACTTAATATGATCATTATCCTAATACTTGAGAGCTGATTAGTTTACTTATCTATTGAGTCTCAAAAGATGATTTGTATGTATGTGGTTGCTTATTACTCTGCTCGTGCTTACCGTTACATCCTTCACTGAGTCCCGGGCCAGGACACGTTTTCGTGCGCATATGTTCATTATTCACCGAGTCCCTCACTAGAGGGCCGGGACACGTTATATATATATATGATGATATGATGATATGATGACATGATGATATGGGGATGGCGGCCAGGAGGGCATATGTTCATTATTCACCGAGTCCCTCACTAAAGGGACGGGACACGTATATGTACATGTTTATGATGCCATGATTTTAATTACCGAGCCCCTCACTAGAGGGCTGGGACACGTTATATATGTTATATACAGAACGATTATTCAGCTTTGATTACAAAACTCTATATTGATATTGATATGAGAACGATACAGATGAATTATGTTCAAAGGTAAGTTTTATGAATTTCTGTTTGTTGCATTGGGTCCTACACACCTTGTCTCAGTATGATTCTATTACTATATTTCATGCTTTACATGCTCAGTACATATTTCGTACTGACCCCCTTTCTTCGGGGGGCTGCGTTCATGCCCGCAGGTACAGACGCTCGCTTCGGAGATCCACCAGCCTAGGATATCTATTCAGCTACTTTGAAGTGATCCTTTGTTCCGGAGCCTAGCTTGTGGTATAACTCCCTTTTTTTGTATATGTATGTGTTTATTTGGGGTACGGCGGGGCCCTGTCCCGTCATATGACACTGTCAGTACTCTTAGAGGTCTGTGGACATTTGTGTGGGTCTGTATATAGTTGTTGTTGCGTTGTATGAATACGACTTATGTTTGGGGCGTACCCATTCGTAATGGAAGCCTTGTCGGCTTGCATATATATATATATATATGTTTGGGATGTTGCGTGTAGTGGCAGCCTTGTCGGCTTGCGTAGATATATATATATATATATATATATATGTTGTTGTTGAAGATCGTAACTCCTCAGGAGACAGGAGCCTACGACATACAAAATTGTGACAGCTTTAAAATAACGTCCTACCTTTTTATACAAATAAGTTCATAATATGCTGGTTATAAAAGATTATAGTTAACAGGGGATATGAGTGTCCAACTCGGGCACTAGTCACGGCCTACGGGGTTGGGTCGTGACATTATGGACTTAGCGGTCCCCTATGGGTTACATCTTCCATACAGTCCTGGAAGCTCAGTGTGTATACGGAACATACTGCATTGCATTTTATTACTCATCACTTAACTTAATTTCCTGATTGATTATTTATCTAATTCACCGACTATCTGAATATCTGATTATCTGAATACGTGACTTACTTGGTACTTTTATATTCTTTACCTAGTTAATGGTTTGGTTCTAAGTTAAGGCAACTGCTAAGGTAAAAAGGGAAACTTTTATCATGCTTCTTCACTACTTCTTTTGTTGTCGGTCAATGAGATATACTAAGTACATGTGCTTCCCGTACTCAGAATACACTTATAGCACTCTTTGTGGTGCAGATTAGGTTCCGAGTACAAGTGGAACCCGCAGAGCCGTTTGAGTTGGAGACCATGATTTCAGGAGATCGTGGTGAGCTGCTTGACTGATTCGCAACACCCTTCTCCCTCTATTCCTATATTATTCTCGTCTTTCTATTGTATCTAGACAGTGTATTTGTGCATTTCAGACTTGTATCGTATTCGTAGTGGGTCTTATACATATTACACCAGTCTTGGATAATATTTATATTTCCTCAATGTTTTCTTTAAAAAAGACTTAGCATTTGGATATTATTTACGTGTCACTATACTTTCCTCTTGTCACTATACTTTCCTCTTAATTAACTCTAAATGAATTGGTATATTAATCAGTTGGCTTACCTATCGGGTTGGGAATAGGTGTCATCACGGCTTATGAAATTTCGATTGTGACAAATTTAGTATCAGAGCTCTAGGTTCACCGGTCTCATAAGTACTCTGCAATGACTAGTAGAGTCTTGCGGATCGATACAGAGACGTCTATACTTATCTTCGAGAGGCTATATGACATTTCGGAAAATTCCATTCTTTCATTCTTTATCGTGCGTATGTGATTCGGTTTAAGATCTAAACATCTTTTTGTCATTCTCTCACGATGGTGAGGACACATTCTGGAATTCGCACACAAATGGCTTGATATGATGTTGCGTGGTATGGTACGAGATGTGTCACTGTGATAAGGACGCGTGACCAAGTTCAGATTGCAGTTATGACTTAAAGACTCAATTGAGTGGAATTAGGATTCAGACCTTTTAGTTCAGTGATATCTCTAGGAAATGAGAGTTATGATGCGAAGGACTGCATGATAACCATGTTTTCAATGGTTGATCCTTTGGAAGTTAGGGAAGTGCATTTATGGTAAAGCAAGTATTTGAAAGTGAGTTGGCGATAAGAATTGATTCGGTTAGCGTGGTGAGTTTGAAGATTGCAGTTGAAGAGAGTTGACATAGCATGGATGGTTTACTAGAGGTATGATTGGAGTAGGATTGTTTCAATGTCTTCAGATTCCTATGATAGTGTTATGTCACGAGTGTTTCAACAAAAAGTCAATAATTCTGGTTGGGAATAGGTGTGCTCACAGCTTATGAAATTTGGATCGTGACAAATACAAATACTTTTCAATAATACTTCATTTCAATGTGGTCATGTTGCACCAAAGTAGACATGTCAAGCGTGCATCCCGTTTTAGAGCCCAACTGGGAAGGAAAGAGATATAATTTGACAAGATCGAAAGATAATAAAAAAACTCACAAGTTTTCTATCTTAATGAAAACACTTTTTGAGATTATATGTATTAGCACACAATACAAAATTCCAATCAAAGCACAAATGCAATGACAATATTGAAATTGGGATTGCCATTCACTATAAAAAATAAGAAAATATTTTGAAATTGCATATATTCTTTTTATTTTTCCACTACGAAGGTGCTTGGCTTTTGCTAACTTGTTCTAAAAAAAGAGAATAAAACATAAAAACATAAATTAACATAGTTTAAGCCATTCAGATAAAAGTTTTTTAAGAGCACTGTATTGGACTTTATGTCATTTCAGTGATAACAAATTCTTAGTGAATTTAAAGCCAATATGCAACGTATATATTAACTATTTCCTCCGTTCACTTTTACTTGTCCACTAGGACTTTGCATACCCGCTAAGAAATAATAGAAGTGCATATTTTACCATGATATGCATATTAATTGGTGTATAATTGTATTGGATTTGAAAAATAATTTGGAATGAGTAATTAATGCTAAGGGCAAAACAGGAAAAACAAATTATATTTCTCTTGATATGCGAAAGTGGACAAGTAAAAGTGAAAATCTATTTTTGGAATATTGGACAAGTAAAAGTGAATGGAGGGAGTAAATAATTAGAGTTTTTGATAAAATATTTCTTGAAATTTATCACAGAATTAGTTATACCCCAAAAATTGATGCACATGTACTGAGTTTGGGTACTAGGTAGCAAGCTTAGTGAAGGTTGCCAGTGAATTTTCCTCCATCATAACCCAAGGATGCACTTCAATACAAGGATCAAAATTAAATTAAACCCAAGACGTAATCATATATATCATCTATAAAACCAACAAAGAAACCAATAAAGATATAATCACACAAGTTATAACAGCTGAAAAATCACCACCACATTCAAAGAATATTTAAAACAGTAACTGATAATCAAGTGACGCAAGATAGTGAGATTAGAGAGCTAAAGAAGTAAAACAAGAAGAAAGATATTCTAATTGCTCCTTTACTTTTCTTTTAACAACTGCCAAACTACACTTTAATGTTCAATGTTCCTCCGCCGAATTCCATAAATCAGCAAAAAAGAAAAGTAAGAAGCTCTAAAAATGCATAAAATAAATTGTTCCAAAAAGATAAATTAAAGACCATTTCCATAGAAAGTATAGAGGAAAAAAAAGCAAATCTCAAATTTTACTTTTGACAGCCAAATAAGGAAAGAAAAGTGAAATTGTTGAATCAAGCAAAGCAAATACCCAACAAGCATTAGCAACAGAACAAACATGCTAAAACTATAGATGAATAAAACACTAAAAATGAACCAAAGAACTTAAAAGTTATTGCTAAACCAGTTCGATAAAGGATGCAATTTAATAGTTTGATGAAGACCCACAAAAACGTTTCCAAAATAGTTTCATACAATAGGGTTTTAGTCTATATCAAAGTCTTTTGAACTTATATTGAAGGATCTAATAACAAGACTAAAAATTATTCACTATAGAAACTTATTCAAGAAGAACTGAGACAAATTTGAGCAAGAGTTAAATGATCCAATATCAAGACCCAAAAGTTATTTCATTGTAGATGAAGCAAACAGAGAAAATTCAAGTCTGTCACTGTGAATGACAATTGACTCGAAGTTTAGAAGGGTTCAAAAGTCACCATTATTGTCGTTCAAAAAGCGAGTTGCAATGTCATTGTTGTTGTTGAAAGAGAATAGGTGGAGGGAAGAATGAGTCTCTTTAAACCTAGACTAGAAGGATATTAAGAAATAAAGGGTTTGGCGTGAAAAAATTAAAAGTGTCAAAATTTTTGGGGGAAGTTTAAAAGTTGTCCAAAATTTTCTTATAACGATAGGAAAATACGTCAAAATTAGTGTCACCGAAAATAGACTGTCTGTCACGACCCAATTAGAGGGCCATGACGGGCACCCGGAGCTAACCTACCGAGTACCTCTAAACATATATCTCATAATCATTTCTAGGTGGGCCATAAGATAGCTCATGTGCGTCATACTCTGTAAGGACATGTATCACAAGATAATGGCACGTCTTTACGTAATCATCAACAACCATGCCCATAAACATAAGCCAACAAGTCGGTCTAAATACTATACAACAATATGTACTGATAAGGATATGGAGTATCTAGGTACATGTATCTTTCTATGAGCCTCTATATATAGAATACAAGAATCCATAATGACGGGGCAGGACTCCGCCGTGCCCAAGTATATACACAAAAGAGAAGTACCGATAAGCTGCAACTCTGGGATAGTTGGAGCCTTTCTGAATCTCCGCTAATAAAGCTCCTAAGGATCAGGTCCGTCTACCTGTCTACCTGCAGGCATGAACGCAGCGTCCACAAGAAAAAGACGTCAGTACGAACAATGTACTGAGTAATAACATAACACGAGTAATAGAACATAACATGAGGGAAGGAGATAACCTGTACAACTAATTGCCTCTTAAGGCAGATATCATGCATGCTTAACTTTTTAAAGCAAAACACTTTTCATACATGTATAACATATCCATATATTATCATTAGCCTGCGTCCGGGCCTCCCGCGTCCGGGGTAATCATCGCACGCTACCCACTAGTGGTGCTGCCCGGCCATATAGGCACGGTGTTATTATCATTATCCATAGCCGCCTACCGTAGTGGTGCAACCCGGCCATATAGGCACAGTGTGAGAAAATACATACATATACATCAAGAATGCATGAGAGCCCACTTAAAAGCTACAAATCTATTGGAGTGACGTAAGGTCGGTAACCTCCGATTTATTATGGAACAATCATCATCGCTATATCTCACCTTGAAGAAAAACTTATCATAAAGTGAGATCAATAACAATGAATAAAATCAAGAAAATCATGAAATAAGCTCAATAATATTATAATAGCATCAAAATCATAAGCTTGGAATCTCTAGAAATAAAATCATCATCAATATCATCATAGGAAACATCTATCTTTAGCAACATAAGAACTTTGAGAATCATGAACTTCTAGCTTTTTGGGAATAAGGGTGTTATGGAAAACATGTATGGGTTCATAAGAGATGAGTCATGCCTTTAGAAAGAAAGAGTTTAGCCTTACGTACCTTTTTGGTATCCTACTACTTAACGCTTATCCTCCCAAGCTCATAAATCTACATTCAAGAAAATTTACACTATCGTTAGGCTTATCGTCATATGCTTATCTTAAGTCTTCAACTGAAATCCCTTTAGAATCTGTCAAAATTCGGGCAGCATCTCCCATGTTTATATCCCTAGCCCGAAATCACAATACTAACAACCAACACAACAACAACAACTCTAACGCCAACAACATCATCATCCATATCAAAATATCCCATAAACATCTCACACGATGTTTATCCAATTTCTCAACCCACAAATTCGTTATACCATTATTTAATAGCTTTATCTCCGTGAATAAATCTAAATCAATATCAATAAGGAAAGATTCATACCTTGATCCCTCTAGAACTGTAATATCTTTAATATCCGCCTTGAATCAATGCTAATATTCCTCGTAATACGATATTATAATCGCGACTATACGCTGTCCGAACTTAAATCCGGAGATTCCACTTAATTCGGGCTAAAACTTTATAATCGGAAGTTGGGGGAAAGTTCCAGAGAGTTTGAGGGTGTTTTGAGGGGTGTTTGGATGAAAAATGAGGGGGTAAGCCCTCTTTTATAATGTTCTAGAGTCGGCTTGCACCAACCTAGAATTTGCTCAGTGCATTCGCGTCGCCTTTGGGCGCGTTCGCGCTGAGTTATCCCTTGCTGCTTTGCGCATTCGTGTAGAGTTAATCCCTGCTCTGGCAGTCTGCCTTGAAATGCTCATAACGTTTGATTCCGTTGTCGGATTGATGCGCGGTTTGTTGCATTGGAAACTAGACTTCCTGAACTTCAATTTAGGCTTTATTTTACCTCAAAACTCTTCATATGCTAAAAGATATTATTTCCCCAAGTTAGACCAAAATCAAATCTTGCCCAACTTTTCTCCAAAGTTCCAAAAACTTAATCTCCTTGATTTACTTGTTCTCCAATCCTTCCATGACCTATTGCATGAGCTCAAACCCTTATAATCATAAGATAGGCACATATAATCTCATATATGCTCGACAGTAACTCCAGTGTCCACAATTGAACAACGAACATCTAGCAAATCTCAACAAACAACGAGGTGTAACAATCCTCCCCCCTTAGAAACATTCATTCTCGAATGTTAAGCTCTTAGGAATTTTTATGAACATTTTGCCAAAGTTTCCCCTATATTTGTACCACTACCATCCTGTCGCAACAACCCAAAATATATAATGCCTTACAGGGCTACGACATCAATATCTACACTGGCCACGCACGACCAAGAAATCCTTCAAAGAAGCATTACATACCTGAGGGTGCTGGTGTCTCTATCGGAACTTCTTCTGGGAGTGGAAATAGATGCGGATACCTAGACTTCATATCTTCCTCTGCTTTCCAAGTCATTTCCTCTCTGTTATTGTTTCTCCATATGACTTTAACTGAAGCTACGTATTTAGTTCTAAGTCTCTGAACTTGCCTATCTAAAATGGCAATGGATACTTCTTCATAGGACAATTTCTCAGTAACTTGGACATCATCTACAGACAGAATTCTGAAAGGATCTCCCACGCACTTCCAAAGCATTGACACATGAAACACTGGGTGGACTGACTCCAAGTTCTAAGGTAGATCTAACTCATAAGCCACTTGGCCTACTTTGCGCACAATCTTGTAAGGCCCGATATATCGGGGACTAAGCTTGCCCTTCTTGCGAAATCTCATTACACCTTTCATCGGCGACACTTTTAAGAATACCCAATCATTAATTTTGATTTTCAAGTCTCATCGACGATTGTCTGCATAGTATCTTTGACGACTCTGCGTTGTTAATAACCGATCTTGAATAAGCTTGATCTTCTCCGCCGCTTACAGGATCAAGTCTGGGCCCACTAACTTTGTCTCTCCTACTTCGAACTATCCAATTGGCGATCTACACTTCCTTTCATATAGAGCTTCATATAGGGCCATCTGGATACTGGAGTAGTAGCTATTATTATACGCAAACTCAATAAGAGGCAAATGGTCGTCCCGATTTCCTCCAAAATCTAGCACACATGCCCTTAACATATCTTCAAGGGTCTGAATAGTACGCTCAACTTGTCCATCGATCAGTGGATGCAATGCTGTGCTAAGTCTTACCTGAGTTCCCAAACCTTCCTGATAAGACTTCCAGAAATTAGCTGTAAATTGTGCTCCTCTATTAGTGATAATGGACACTACAACACCATGAAGTTGTACGATCTCTTTAATATAAAGCTTTGTATAATCTTCTACTGAATACGTAGTTTTGACTGGTAAAAAATGAGCTGACTTCGTGAGTCTATCCATAATCATTGATATAGAGTCATACTTACGCCGAGAATGAGGCAAGGATGTAATTAAATCCATATTAATCACTTCCCATTTCCAAGTTGGAATCTCTATAGCTTGCAGTAATCCCCAGGCTTCTGATGCTCGGTTTTCACCTATTGAAAATTAGGACATTGGGCCACAAACTCCGCTATATCTTTCTTCATTTCATCCCACCAATACATAGATTTAAGATCATGGTACATTTTTATCGATCCTGGATGGACAAAATAACGGGAATGATGGGCTTCTTCCAGAATCTGTTGATGTAATCCTGCAACAACAGGGACGCATAATCTACCTTGGTACCTGAGAACTCCATTTGTAGGAACCTCAAATGGTGACTTCTTTTTCTGAGGAAGTGGACCCCTATAATGAACTAACATGGGGTCCTCATATTGGCGCTTCTTTACCTCCTCTACTAAAGAAGACACAACTGGGTTCTTGACAGTAACTCCCGTACTGCCCGAGTCCATTAAGCGAACTCCTAGGCTGGCTAGCCGTTGAAACTCCCTCTTCTGGGGAAGCTCGTCTGGAAACACAACTGAAAATTCATTCACTACTGGGATAGATTGGAGAGTTGGCGATTTTGCTTATGTGTCTTGAACCCGGACTAAATGATAAATATAGCCCTTAGCAATCATCTTCCTCGCTTTGAGATAGGAAATAAACCTACCTCTCGGGGACGCTGTATTACCTTTCCATTCCAAGACTGGTTCTCCTGGAAACTGAAATCGGACCATCTTTGTTCTACAATCAACATTAGCGTAACAGGAGGCCAGCCAATCCATACCCACAATAACGTCAAAATCTAACATTTTAAACTCATGTAAATCAGCCATAGTATGGTAGTCGCAAACTACAACCACACAATTCCTATATACCCGTCTAGCTACCACTGGTTCCCCTATAGGTGTGGACACCTCAAAAGGTTTAATTTGCTCAGGTTTCAGCCTGATATGATTGGCAATATAACGAGTAATATATGACAAAGTAGACCCCCGATCAATCAGTGCATACATATCATGAGAGGATACTGACAATATACCTGTGACAACGTCGGGGGAGGACTCAAGATCCTGTTATCCGACTAGTGCGTAGATACGGTTCTGAGGATAACTTGAACTGGATGCTCCTCCCCTACCTCTACCGCAACCTGCTGGTGCCTGTGAACCTTACTTCATAGGGCGCACAGACGATGAAGAACCCGTCACTGATCCTGTAGGATGGTTCCTACCTCTGCGGGCCACCGATGGACAATCACGCATCATGTGCCCTGGCTGACCACAGGCATAACAAACATCTGAACCTAGGCAGCATTGTTCGGAATGCAGCCTGCCACACTGAATACAATGTGGTATAGGTGGTATCCTTTGACTGGGATCGCCTCTATGCTGGGAACTCAAAACTCTGGAGCTCTGGCCCTGTCCAGAATAAATAGGGTGATTAAATCTTTTGCCTGCGAATCGAGGAGGTGCACTGGCCGCTAATTGGATGGTATATCCAGAATATTGCTGCCTTTGGCTCCCTTTGAACTTGGTAGCGGCACCGAAATATCTAGCCCTCTTACTGTACCTCCTATTAGAATCACGCTCGCCCCTTTGCGGTTGCTGATGTTCCTCCAAATTCTGAGCATGGGCCTGAATACGAGCAACATCCATCCCGTCCTGGAGCGAGGCTTTCAAGCACTCCTTAATCAAATGTGTCCCCAAACCACTCACAAATCGGTGTACACGGTCTCCCATATCGGCTACCATGATTGGAGCATACCTAGCCAAGGAATTAAAGCGAAGATTGTACTCTCGAGCAATCATATTTCCCTATCGGAGATTCAAGAACTTGTCGGCTCAGGCCCGTCAAACCTCGGGTGGTAAATAATTTCGAAGGAAGGCATCCACGAACTTTTGCCATGCTGGGGGAGGTGCATTTTCCCCTCTCGAAGACATCCAATTGTTGTTCCAATGGACGACCACATCCCGCAATCTATAAGAAGCCAATTCCACTGATTTAGTATCAGAAGCTTGCATTATTCGTAGCGTCCTCAGCATCTCATCTATAAAGCCCTACAGGTCTTCATCCGGCTTTGACCCGTAAAATTTTGGAGGGTTCAGACTAATAAAATCACGGGCCCTCGCATTGACCACTCGATCACCCTGGCCCGTGCCCTGCTGCTGGGCCTGAGCAGTAACTAACTGGATCAGCAACTGAATAGCCTCTCTCATCTGCTGGCCTGAGGCATCTGGCAGAGGGACTGGGGGTACTGGAGTTGGAGTTGAATCCCCTTCATGCTCCTCTGATAAGGGTGGAGTAGGATAGGTCCAAGATGAAACCTCGTTATGAGACTCATTGTCACGACCCGGCTAGGGGGGCCGCGACGAGCACCCGGTGCTACCCCACCCGGGCACCCCCTTATCGTACATAACATAACATCTAGGTGAACCATAAGTCAATTCGTGCTTTTCTTATCGTTAATCATATTGATCCCATTGGACGACAATCATCATTTAACATATCATAGGCATCTATGCCACATCATAAGTACAAGGCCGACAAGGCCAACAAAAGATATACAAAACATGGGCCAACATGGCCGAACATCTCTACCCACATACACATGACTACGAGCCTCTAAGAGTATGACAAATCACGTTAGCGGGACAGGACCCAGCTATGCCCATAATTATATACACAAAAGAATGAGTACCCAAAAGCTGCGGCTCCGAAAGAAATGGAGCTCTGCTATGCAATCTCTGGATAAGCAGCTATGGATCAAGTCTGTCTCCCTGTGCACCTGCGGGCATGACGCAGCGTCCACAAACAAAAGGACGTCAGTACGAAGAATGTACTGAGTATGTAAAGCATGAGCAACATCAATAAATAAGCATCATTAACAACATATGAGATAGCATAGGAGGGGGAAGACAATAATATCATCGTCATAACACTTATCTGCCTTTCGTAGGACTTTCCATTTTTCATACGTATTTGTACACCTACGTCATCATCCGTATTCCATAATAGTACTCGTACCATACTTGTGCTCATATTCGTACACATGTAGGATTCGCATTCGTATACATATTCTTTTCACATTCATATTCATATTATATACATAGCCATACACTTATATACATACATAGCGTGCCCGACCATAAGGTTCGGTGTTTCATACGTACTTAGCCAACCAAGGCTCAATGTTATTTCTACCTAGCCCTACCAAGGCTTCAGGGTTATCCGTACCATCTGCAGAGGTGTGCGCGCGTTACGTAACCGTATACATACTTTATACATAATCATATACATATATACATCCATATACATATATTCTACCCGACATTATAAGCTCGGGGTGTCATTATAGCCCTTCATAGGCACATGTGAATATAATAGCCCGTAGGCACCTTTAGCATCATTATTATTATTATCGTCATCACTATCATCGTCATTATTACTACATCCATATCTTAGGCTTACTCGTCATATGAGGGGCGTAGTACAATCGTAGTACATATTAAGGATCGTGAGCTTATGAGCTCGGAGTGTCAATCACTTGAATACAACATACTCATATAGAGGAATTAGAAATTTGGCCAGGAACCATGCCTTATGAAAGAAGGGTTAGCCTTACATACCTTTTCGTCGGACTATTCTACACTTGCACGTTTCCTTCCAATGCTAGCGTGTATACCTTCATTAATATCATAACAATGGCCATTAGTCATTCACATCATCCACATTATCTAGATTTCTCAATTTGCTTCTAATTCTCCCATATTTATGGTCATGACCTCCAACTTTGTCCATTCGTCTAAAGTGTCTAGTTCATGATCTTAGTACCATTTATAATGCATTCATATCACAACACAACAACATTCATGATTCAATTCCCACTATTCCACAAAATGTCACTATTCATCATTCATGACCTACTTGACCATATTTTTTTACAATCCTTGTATTCCAACTCTTCAATACCTTAAACATCATGTAAAAATCATGAATCTTACCTTAGAAGTTGTAGGAACAAGCTTTGGTTGATAATACTCCTCTTTGAGCAAAACCCTAGTTTTTGTCCATTTGGATTCCTTGACTTGAATGGTATTTAATGGCTTGCTTACACTTGATTCACTTGTCTTAATGTTATTGATGGCTTATAATCCTTGAAAACTCATAAAATAAATGTAGAGAGAAGTTTTAGAGAGAAGTGGTGTAATGTTGTAATGAAATAAAACAAGTGTTGGTCCCTTTATTTAATGACTTGTGAAATCTGTGCTGAGATGAACAGTGGTCGTCCATCGTGGTTTACGACCCGTATTCCACTATACGGCTCGTCCTCCATGGGCGTAGTTAACCATTTCCAGAACTAGAAGCTGGGCTGCCTTCATGGTGGTTTACGACCATGGTTTACGGGCCGTAAATCACTTTACGGTCCGTCCACCTGGTCGTATTTTACCATTTCTTGACTGGGCAGAAAGTTGAAACCTTGCATGGCAGTTTACGACTGCCAGTTTACGGACCGTATAGCAATTTACGGTCCGTATTTTGCAATACGACCACTGGGCAGTTGCAATTCTGCAACTTCCCATATTTCTTAGACTTCTCATTTTAATCACCCCCGTCCATGCACATGCGTTGCTCACCTTGTATCTCATCTTAACTTAGCCAACTTCCTCGTCTCACATCGGATACTTTCGAAATCTCGCCTAAGGTCATCAAACGTCGTTTCTTGCTCATAGACATCATGCACTCATATTCATCACTAGTTCATCCACTTGCGTACCAACGGAAAATTTTCCGAGGTGTAACACTCATCCTCTTCTATCTCCACCGGTGGCTCCCGTTCAGTCCTTCTTCCGGCCACCGTCTTGCCCTTCTGGGCCGCTGTAGCATTCCTCTTCACAGGTATCACTGAAATCGTAGCACACGATTAGGAAAAAATGGATCGTGATAACTTAGCTCTATCGCACGATCTAAGATAAGAAAGAAGGTCAATTATTCCTAAATGCCCTGCAGCCTCTTTTTTATAAGTGTGGCACACTTCACACCCATAAACAGGACTCTACCGGACAAGGCTCATAGACACACCCTAGGATAAGCTGCTCTGATACCATTTTTGTCATGACCCAATTAGAGGGCCATGACGGGCACCTGGAGCTAACCTACCGAGTACCTCTAAACATACATCTCATAATCACTTCTAGGTGGGCCATAAGATATCTCATGTCCATTATACTCTATAAGGTCATGTATCACAAGATAAAGGCACATCTTTATGTAATCGTCAACAACCATGCCTATAAACATAAGCCAACAAGGCGGTCTAAATACTATACAACAATATGTACTGATAAGGATACGAAATATCTTGGTACACATACATATCTACGAGCCTCTATATATAGAATAAAAGAATCCATAAGGACGGGGCAGGACTCTGCCGTGCCCAAGTATATACAGAAAAGAGAAGTACCGATAAGCGGCAGCTCCGGGACAATTGGAGCCTTTCTGAATCTCCGCTGATAAAGCTCCTAAGGATCAAGTTCATCTACCTGTCTACCTGCAGGCATGAATGCAGCGTCCACAAGAAAAGGACATCAGTATGAACAATGTACTGAGTATGTAAGGCATGAATAATAACATAACACGAGTAATCGAACATAACATGAGGTAAGGAGATAACCTGTACATCTAATTGCCTCTTAAGGCAGATATCATGCATGCTTAACTTTTTAAAGAAAACACTTTTCATACATATATAACATATCCATATATCATGATTAGCCCGCGTCCGGGGTAATCATCGCACGCCGCCCACTTGTGGTGCTTCCCGGCCATATAGGAATGGTGTTATTATTATTATCCATAGCCGCCCGCCGTAGTGGTCTTGCCCGGTCATATAGGCACGGTGTGAGAAAATACATACATATACATCAATCATGTATGAGAGCCCAATTAAAAGCTACAACTCTATCGGAGTGACGTAAGATCGGTAACCTCCGATTTATTATGGAACAGTCATCATCGCTATAACTCACTTTGAAGGAACAATTATTATAAGGTGAGATCAAAAACAATGAATAAAATCAAGAAAATCATGAAATAAGCTCAATAATCTTATAATAGCATCAAAATCATAAGCTTGGAATCTCTAGAAATAAAATCATCATCAATATCATCATAGGAAACATCTATCTTTAGCATCATAAGAACTTTGAGAATTATGACCTTCTAGCTTTTTGGGAATAAAGATGTTAGGAAAACATGTATGGGTTCATAAGAAATGAGTCATGCCTTTAGAAAGAAAGAGTTTAGCCTTACGTACCTTTTTGGTCTCCTACTACTTAACGCTTATCCTCCCAAGCTCGTAAATCTACATTCAAGAGAATTTATACTATCGTTAGGCTTATAGTCACATGCTTATCTTAAGTCTTCAAATTAAACCCCTTTAGAATCTGCCAAAATTCGGGCAGCATCTCCCCTGTTTATATTCCTAGCCCGAAATCACAATACTAACAACCAACACAACAACAACAACTCTAACGCCAACAACATCATCATCCATACCAAATTATTGCATAAAACATCTCACATTATGTTTATCCAATTTCTCAACCCACAAATTCGTTATACGATTATTTAATAGCTTTATCTCCGTAAATAAATCTAAATCAATATCAATAAGGAAATATTCATACCTTGCTCCCGCTAGAACCGTAGTATCTTTAATATCCGCCTTGAATCAGTGCCAAGATTTCTTGCAATACAATATTATAATCCCACTATACGCTATCCGAACCTAAATCCGGAGATTTCACTTAATTCACGCTAAACATTTATAACCGGAAGTTGGGGGAAAGTTCCGGAGAGTTTGGGGGTGTTTTGAGAGGTGTTTGGATGAAAAATTAGGGGGTAAGCCCCCTTTTATAATGTTCTAGAGTCGGCTTGCACCGACCTAGAATTTGGTTAGCGCGTTCGCGCCACCTTTGGGTGCGTTCGTGCTGAGTTATCCCTTGTTGCTCTGCGCGTTCTCGCCACTTCCAAGAGCATTCGCGCAGAGTTAGTCCCTGCTCTGGAAGTCTACCTTAAAATGCTCGTAACGTTTGATTCCGATGTCGGATTGATGCGCGGTTTGTTGCATTGGAAACTAGACTTCCGGAACTTCAATTTAGGCTTTTACTTTACCTCAAAACTCTTCATATGCTAAAATATATTCTTTCCCCAAGTTAGACCAAAATCATGGTACGAAATCTTGTCCAACTTTTCTCCAAAGTTCCAAAAACTTAATCTCCTTGATTCAGTTGTTCTCCAATCCTTCCATGACCTATTGCATGAGCTCAAACCCTTATAATCATAAGATAGGCACATATAATCTCATATATCTTCGACAGTAACTCCAGTGTCCACAATCGAACAACTAACACCTAGCGAATCTCAACGTACCAAACTATGAGGTGTAACACTGTCAAAAAGTTATAGAATATTATTTTATCACTTTTTTCATTATTTTTGATGAAATGTTCAATTTGTTATAATTTTAGTGACGGATTTGTAATGGAATGTTGTCACTTCTTCTCGTCTGTCATAATTTATCGACAACAATATGTTTGTCATGAGAATTATATCAAATATTCGTCATAAATCCATCTCTATCAGAATTTTTTTATATATAAGGTTTATCTATCACAAATTAATCAAAATTCCGTGACAAGTTTTTTCATCTCAAATATTCTGTCACAATTTTGCCCTTTTCTTGTAGTGACAACTAAAGCATATAAAGATATGCTTAGATAGAGCAGGTGATATGATGCACACTATCTCAATTATTCATGTTTAATACATGTATCGAATATGCCCAAACAACATATATAATGATATACACAACCTAGCATTTACATGTAATGCGTGCATAATGCCAGCTTTATTCAACACCAACACTCCTAATGTTGTGGAACTCCCAATGCTAATAAACCTACGGGCGCACACCCCAGGCGCCCCCAGGTGAGACAATGTTTCATACGGGCTGGATCCTTATCTGCACGCTGCATGAACACCTAAATGTGTCAGAACACATGCACAAACAACTCAATGTGCCAGTAAATAATGTTGCAAGGACAACTCACGTGCCAAAAACTACATCTATGTGTGAAATAAAGTATGGAATTATAAAGCATATGAACAATGTATGACTAATAATTAAACATGTAATCAAACAAGCACAAGCAATTTAGGCTTGCTTCCGGAGTGCTATGTGAAAGAAGGTGCCACCACAACTTAAGGGCAAGTTCTACAAAGTGGTGGTTAGACCGACTATGTTGTATGGGGCGGAGTGTTGGCCAGTTAAGATCTCTCATGTTCAAAAGATGAAAGTTGCCGAGACGAGAATATTGAGATCGATGTGTGGCCACACCAGGAGTGACAGGATTATGAATGAGGATATTCAGGATAAGGTGGGAGTGGCCTCGGTGGAAGACAAGATGCGAGAAGTGAGATTGAGATGGTTTGGGCATGTGAAGAGGATAGACACAGATGCCCCAGCGCGGAGGTGTGAGAGGTTGTCCATGGATGGTTTCAGACGAGGTAGGGGTAGGCCGAAAAAGTATTGGGGAGAGGTAATTAGACACGACATGACGCAGTTACAGCTTACCGAGGATATGACCTTAGATACTAGGGTTTGGAGGGCCCAGATTAGGGTAGAAGGCTAGTAGATAGTTTCGTTATCCTTTCTTATTAGTAGTCGCATTATCGCAGTATAATTCTTGTGTTCTGATTTCTTCTATTATCTGTTATTTCCTGTTCTTTGATTATCCTATGCTATCTGTGTCTCTTGCGTTATTTCATTTCCATATCGCTTTGAATCTCTTAGCCTTATCTGATTTCTTTTTATGCTTTTTTTTATTGAGCCGAGGGTCTTTCGGAAACAGCCGTCCTACCTTGGTAGGATTAAGGTCTGCGTACACTCTACCCTCCCAGACCCCACGTTGTGGGATTTCATTGGGTTGTTGTTGTTGTTGTTGTTGTTATTGTTGTTGTATTTTTAAAATGTGTATAAATTTATATGGAGCATATGTGCAACGCACGTGTCCACGAACTAGTATATGAAGAATGTATGTCAATGACACCCTATACCTAATATAACATTTATAACCCCGATATCTGCATATATGCTCGTCACCACACATAGACGATACCCCCTTATATAAATATGCCCTTATATTAAATATATGATAACAAGTCAGACTAGGTCAAAATCAAAGTCAACTCAAAATTGTCATAACCAAACCTATAATGACCTGTTAGGTCGTTAGGTGCTTTTTTGACCATTTACCCCTATTGACCAATTCCCGAGATTACAAAGCGATTCTAGTGAAAACTGAAGGATTTAGAATCCTTAAGTGAAAGCGTTGACCAATAGTTGACTTTTGGGTAAACAGACCTTTTTTGGATTTTCGTTGATTTCGTGAGGTCCGGAGGATCGATTGTGACTTGGTGGGGTGGATGGTTCAGTTCCCGAGGCATTTGGTTGCGTTTTGGGCACTTGGTTGGAAACTTGATTTTATCCGTATGAGGTTGACTTGGTAAATTAGACCTCCGATGAGAATTCCTAGGCCACAAGTAAGTTAGTAGCGTATTTTTATGTGTGTGCATATCTGGTTTGTGTACGAGAGGCCTCAGATTGATGTCGATATTTTGGGATTGACTTGTCAAAAACCAAATTTTCTAGTTTCTGGTGTATTCACCATGGCGGGCTTAGTGCCGCCATAGCTGGAACGCTATGGCGAGGGCCTGTGCTTTAATGAATTTTCGCCATAGCTAATGGTTGATCGGCAGGGCAGGACCTGCATGGCGATCCTCGTGGCGGCCGTGGCGGATCGACGGGACCAGATCCTTATTTTATCTTCCTAAGTTCGAATCATTAGTCCAAAACACCAAAAACCTAATTCCAAGGGCTAGGAGACGTGATTCTTGAAGATATTGGGGGAAATCATCAATTGGGGTTAGTTCGAATGTACTATCTAGCTTTACTACCTTCTTCTTTGAGTTATGGGGGTGATGAGACTTAGGTTATTATTTATGAACCTTTTTTTATTAATTTATTAAGTGTTGCTTCAATTAACACATTCTACGATTGAATTGCTCTATAGTTCAAGAATCTAATCATGAGACTTAAGGTTTCACCCAAATTGGGATTTTTGACTAATTGATGAAATTGAAGGGTCTAATGTGATTAGAAACCCTAATTAAGGGTTATGATTGATGGGACTATGGGTAGGGTAATTTCACCCTTAATTTTCAATTTTACTCGTATGATTCATTAGGGGTATTTTGGGTATTTTTGACATTTTCCCCAAATCGATTCTTCTTCCTATTAGTTAGTTTATTGTAGTCATTTGCTTACTTAGCATTGCTAATTGTTAGACTACGAGCGATCCGAGTCACTTCATAAGGGAAAGGCTTAGGTTTGGAGGTTCGTGGCTGTCACGACCCAACCGGATGGGCCATGACGGGCACCCGATGCCAACCCACCCGGGTACCTCTTATCATATATTTTCATTCGCATCTAGGTGAGCCATATGACTTACTCATAATTTACATACATCAATGGTGCTAATCTCGTTGGGCAACAACGCATTTATATCATCATCAATAACAATGCCCATATCCATATACACAAGCCGACAAGGCTATCAAAATGATATAAAAAATATGAGCTGACAAGGCTACAAGACATCTAACTATACACAACTGTCTACGAGCCTCTAAGAAGAGTAGGTAGCATCATATAGGTGGGACAGGACCCCGCCGTGCCCAAATGTTTGTACACAAAAAGAATAATACCAAAAGCTGTAGCTCCGGATGAAATGGAGCTCTTCTATGTAGTCCCCGAATAAGAAAGCTACGGATCAAGCCTGTCTCCCTGGCCACCTGCGGGCACGACACAGCATCCACAAACAAAAGGACGTCAGTACGAATAATGTACTGAGTATGTAAAGCATAATCAACATCATAGCAGAAGCATAATAGACAACACGAGAAATAACATAAGATGGGAGAATCAGGAGGTAATAGAGTCATTTGTACCTCTAGTGGACTTCATCATATCTATTTACTTGTCTTTCGTAGGGACCTTCCATTTCTAATGCTTACGCATGTACATACATACATATATATATATATATATATATATATATATATACGTATTCGTGTTCATATTCGTAGCATACCCGACCATGAAGGTTCGGTGTTTCACATACCTGGCCATGACAAGTGTTACACCTCAGCAATTTCTCCGTACTTGTAGGATGAGTGGAATGATGAAAGGTTTGAGTGTATGGTGTTTTGTTAAGGCGGGAATGGCTAATTAAGAAGTTTTGGAAAATAAGAAAGTCGCGGAAAATTTTCTGTCCAGTGGTCGTATATGGCACTATACGGCCTGTAAAGTGATTTACGGACCTTATAGTGCAATCGTCCTCCAGCTTGTCCAAAATCTCAACTTTCTGTAAATTGCGAAAATGGTTAAAAACGACTTGGAGGACGGCCCGTAAACTGGTTTACGGACCGTAAACCTCGATTATAAACTGCAATATTCTTTAGCCAACTTCTCTGTTTTGGACATGCTTAAATGCGACCAGGGAGGACGGCTCGTAAACTGTGGTTTACGACCATTGTTCACCCCGACTGGAATTCATTAAAGATCAAACTTTGAGTTATTAAAAGGGACCAAAGCCTCATTTTATTTCATTTTTCATCCATACAACCTTCAAGAACACTCTAGAAGCTCTCCAAATATTCATCCACAAAATTCAAGAGATCAAAGGGAAACCAAGATCATCAACATCTAATTCATGAAAGCAAGTGCATGAGACTCTATTGGAAGTCATCTTCTTCAAGAAATCACAAAAGGGTTGAAATAGGGTTTTGGTATAAAAAGAGTATTGTTGCTCAAGGCTTGTTCCACCATCATCCAAGGTATGTTTCATGACTATACCATATGGTTCAAGGTATTGGAAGGCTTAGATACTTGAAATGTATAAGAACATAGAAAATGGGGTTATGCTTTACATACTCAGTTGAATGGAGTCATGAATGTTGATAAGCTACGGTTGTGAATATGTTATAAATAACGTCTAGGCCATGAAATAAGTATTATATACGAGAAAACGTGATAACGAGCTATAACCATGGATGTGGAGAAATTGGAGGAAAATGGTAGATTTTTCTTAAAGTGTATAAGTGATGATTGTTGAAAGTAATATTGTGAGTGTCGTTACGAATGTATGAGAGTTGAAATGAAACATGGGAAAAGTATTAGAAATGAAGGAAGTGCTATCCAATTTTCCTTAGAAATAGTAGTCCGTTCTTATAATTACTTAGCTAACGACGACATGAATTCTCTTGAAGGTATATACGAGTGCATTAAGGGAGAGCGAGCAAGCAATAAGAATTGTAAACGTCGAAGGTATGTGAGGCTATTCCCTTTCTTTCAAAGGCATGATCCCTAGCTTACGATTTCATAAATGCTCCCATCTTTTCCTTGCTATCAAAGGTTAAATAGTCTAAGATTCCGAAGCACGATTTCCTTCTTGATATTCCATAAATGTTTTCCAAAGTACTCCCATTTTCCAAAACCAAAGGTTGTGATTATGTGAGCGTTTATGATAACGACCGTGGATATTGTTTTCAATAACAAAGATGATGTCAAAAAAAATGAGAATATTATTACGCTGACCATGATGATAGCAAATCTTATGTTTAAAAGTTTCAAGTTTACGATTTCAATGACTATATGAGGATGTCGAGCTATTTACTGATTTCTCAATTTATTCATGGATGGTGACTTTATTTCTAAATCTTCAAAAGTATATGAATGGATGCCTTATGAAGTTCATGATTTTATTCTATGCTTTCTTTTAATGCTATTCCTCATTGATAGTCTCGCCTTATAATAATTGTTCCTTCAAGGTGAGACAAAGCGACGATGATTACTCCATAACATAATCGGAGGCTTTCGACCTTACGTCACTCCGACGTACTTACAGCTTTTCCTTGGGCTCTCAAGCAAAAAAAAATGAGAATATTATTACGCTGACCATGATGAGAGCAAATCTTATGTTTAAAAGTTTCAAGTTTACGATTTCAATGACTATATGAGGATGTCGAGCTATTTACTGATTTCTCAATTTATTCATGGATGGTGACTTTATTTCTAAATCTTCCAAAGTATATGAATGGATGCCTTATGAAGTTCATGATTTTATTCTATGCTTTCTTTTAATGCTATTCCTCATTGATAGTCTCGCCTTATAATAATTGTTCCTTCAAGGTGAGACAAAGCGACGATGATTACTCCATAACATAATCGGAGGCTTTCGACCTTACGTCACTCCGACGTACTTACAGCTTTTCCTTGGGCTCTCAAGCATGCTATGTATATTATGTATGTATATATATGATATGAAAATGTTTTCAGGGGAAATGGGGAAAGGTGAGGCGCTATAGACGCATAGCCACCTGGTCAGCTGGCATATCATGTTCTCATCACGGACGCGGGATATATGGGTTATGGATCGGGCCGTACGTTCCTCGGCACTAACTTATTATATTTATGGATCGAGCCGTACGTTCCTCGGCACTAACATATGATGACATATGGATCGGGCTGCGCGTTCCGCAACAATTTACTATATGATGCTTTATAAGTATGCTTGCATGGATCCGCCTTATGAGGCAAGCAGTTATCGATTATCTCCTTGTACTTACTTTACTTTCTTATTCTTACTTTATTTCTTGATGTATGCCTTACATACTCAGTACAATGCTCGTACTGACATCCTTTTCTTTGGATGCTGTGTTCATGCCCACAGGTAGACGGGAAAGCGGTCCAGACTGATAGGAGTCACTAGCCGAGCTGAAGAGCACTCCATCTTCCGGAGGTGCTAATTGGTTGTTCCTTTTGTGTATATATTTTTTTATGCCACTCAATAGAGGCTCATAGATGCTCGATGTGGGTTGTGTGGTTCCACAACGTGGGTAGTACGCATGTGTATAAGTATATTGAAATATGTTTTTGTATCAACGCGTTATATTTTTGTAATGAAAAGCAAATCCTCTTTTTAAAATTAACCGGAAATAGATGAATGATTGTTAAATGGGTTAGGTAAATGATAGCACGAGCGGTGCTCGGGGGTTAGCCCCGGGTACCCGTCGTGGCCCCTAGCCGGGTCGTGACAACAAGGCTCGGTGATTAAACATACTTGGCCCTACCAAGGCCCAGTGTTATCCGTACCCAACTGCAGTGGTGTACGCGCAATAGATATCATAACCCGCCATATAAGCTCGGTGTTACATAATAGTCATATAGGAACCCATAAGCATAATCAACATCATCGCCATCATGATTTTCGTTATGTCTATACTTGGAGGATCAACTATCATATAAGGATGCAATAGAACCATGAAAGTATCAAGGATCATAAGCTTTTGAAATCTTAGAGATAAAGTCATTTGGAGACATTATGGAGCTCATGAAAGGATGCACATAGCAAGGGAACCATGCCTTAATGAAAGAAGGGCTATCCTTACATACCTCTTTGTCTTCTTAACTATTTACGATCACCGTCGAAGCTTGAATAATCTACATTTAGAAGGATTCATACTATGGTTAAGCCTTAATGATACTTTTAAACCCAAACTAGAAATAACTCATGATCTAGCAAAAATTGGGCAGCATTTCCCCTATTTCGTCAACTTCCACCATTTCACAAAACAACTCCCAAACATCCTTAATACACTCATAATATAATAATCAAGTAATCACATTACATTAAGCCTTCAATATTCATCCTTATGTTCAACTTATGCCCATAACTTTACACCCATTTTAGGACATTTTCATATAATGCTTCTTTGTCACCATTATTACCTTGCATAACATGATTATATCCGTATCATACTAAGAATCATGACTCAACATAGTTCACTACTCATAAACATCATAAAAACTACATTTAGACTTCATTTTCTACTTTCTTCTTCTACCCAAGTTTTGATACAACCAAACATTTTCATTAACATGAAATGAACATGGAAACTAACCTTTTTATCCCATAGAAACAAGCTTTGGAGCAGCTGTCAACTTTTGCAAAAACCCCAGCCACAACGTCTAAGTTTTCTTGAAACCTATCAACCCTAGGAAGCCTTCTAACACATGAACACTTTGATTCTTGCTATTTGATCTTTATAATATCTTGGGTTTGGGTAAAATATGTTTAGAGAATGGTTTTGGACCTTTGGAGAGTTTGGATGAATTGTGGGAAATGAAAAATGAGTAAGGGTCGTTGCCCTTTATAAAATAAAATATGACCCGACCCGATTATACGACCTATTATACGGGCCGTACAATTTATACGGTCTGTATAATTGGACCGTATAATCATACCAGGGATCACCCTTCTCTGGACAAAACCTACGGACCATTATACGGGCCGTATAATTTATACGGTTCGTACAAATGGAAAAATCCGAGTTTCGTTCTCGTCGACTCGTTTGACTCCCAATCCTCATTGGACCTTCTTAACACTTATGAAACACTTCATTAACCACACAATAGGCCCTATAGCAGCCCCTCAAGATATTACTAAACAAACATTAACTCAATTGTAGCGGAAACCTTCCGAACATGACTTACATTTCACTTCCTTCAACGAACTTAGGCTCGTATATTCATATTACTCCAAACTCTTATAGTATACACTTTAAGCTATCTAATGCTTCCCTTAATCCCATAAGGATTTTGTAATTACCTTAAGCTCACCTTAGCCTATCCACAAGGCAATACATACGGAATTTCTGAGGTGTAACATTCTTCCCCCCTTAAGAACATTCGTCCTCGAATGTTAGGTTCTTGGGAATTCTATAAAAATTTTGCCAGAGTTTCCCCTATAATATGGCACTACCATCCTGCACAGCAACCCAAAATACATCGCCTCACAGGGCTACAACAACAACAACAATAACCGTGGCCATACACGACTAGGAAAACATCAAGGGAAAACACTACATACCTGAGGATAATGGCGTCCTTGCTTGAGTCTCCTCTGAGGGTGAAAATAAATGTGGGTACCTGAACTTCATATCTTCTTCGGCTTTCCAAGTCATTTCCTCTCTACTATTATTCTTCCATAAAACTTTAACTAAAGCTACCTCTTTGGTTCTGAGCTTTCGTACTTGCCTATCTAAAATGGCAATGGGGACCTCTTCATAAGACAATTGTTTAGTAACTTGGAAATCATTTATTGGTACAATTCTAGAAGGGTCTCCAATGCATTTACGAAGCATTGATACATGGAAAACTGGGTGAACTGACTCCAAATCAAGAGGTAGATCTAATTTGTAAGCCACTTTTCCTACCTTGCATATAATCTCATAAGGTCCAATGTACCGGGGATAAACTTGCCCTTTTTGCCAAATCTCATAACGCTCTTCATTGGCGACACCTTTAAGAATACCCAATCTTTCACTTGGAACTCTAAGTCTCTTCGACGATTATCTGCATAGGACTTTTGATGACTCTGAGCTGTTAATAATCGATCTTGTATGAGCTTGACTTTCTCTATAGCTTGCTGGACCAAGTCTGGCCCTATCAATTTGGTCTCCCCAACTTCAAACCACCCAATTGGGGATCTACACTTTCGCCCATATAAAGCCTCATACGGTGCCATTTGGATGCTAGAATAGAAGGGGAATACGGCATCACCAAAAGGTAGGTTTATTTCCTACCTAAAGGAAAGGAAAATGATCACGAAAGTTTGTATCTATCATCTAGTTCGGGTTCAAGATGTAGAAGCTGAATCGCCGACTCTTCGGACACTTCCCGTAGTAAATGAATTTCCAGATGTGTTCCCGGAAGAGCTTCCAGGCCTTCCTCCCGAGCGGGAGATTGATTTTTCTATTGATGTGTTACTAGGCACTAAGCCTATATCTATTCCTCCATATAGAATGGCTCCCGCATAATTGAAAGAGTTGAAGGAGCAATTGAAAGACTTGCTTGAAAAAGGCTTTATTAGGCCTCGTTCATCCCCGTGGGGAGCTACTATTCAGAATTCAGCAGTCTCATCGCTAGTAGCAGAAGTGAAAGAGCGACAATACGAAGATTCCATGCTAATGCAGTACAGAGATACACTCCCTCAGAAAGAGGAGTCCTCATTTGATATTTCAGGAGACAGAGTTCTCTGATGTCGAGGCAGATTGTGTGTTCCCGATGTAGCAGGTCTACGCCACCAGATATTGAAATAAGGTCATTGTTCCTGTTATTCTGTTCACCCCGGAGCGACGAAAATGTAGCATGACCTTAAGTCTATATATTGGTGGAATGGAATGAAGAAATATATAGCGGAATTCGTAGCTCAATGTCCAAATTACCAGCAAGTGAAAATCGAGCATCAAAATCTGAGTGGATTGTTGCAAGCTATAGAAATCCTAACTTGGAAATGGGAAGTGATTAACATAGACTTCGTTTCAGGCTTACCCCATTCTCGACGTAAGTATGATTCCATATGGGTGGTTGTGGATAGACTCACCAAGTCAGCTCAGTTCTTACCGGTCAGAACGGCCTATGTGGCAGAAGATTATGCAAGGCTTTATGTTAAAGAGATAGTGAGACTCCATGGTGTTCTGGTATCTATTATCTCCGATAGAGGGACTCAGTTTACAGCTAACTTTTGGAAGTCTTTCCAAGAGGGTCTAGGGACCCAAGTGAACCTTAGTACGACATTTCACCCGCAGACTGATGGACAAGCCGAGCGTACCATTCAGACTCTTGAAGATATGTTGCGGGCATGTATGATAGATTCTGGAGGAAATTGGGATGATCATTTGCCACTCATTGAATTTGCTTACAATAACAGTTATCATTCTAGTATTCAAATGGCACCGTATGAAGATTTATATGGGCGAAAGTGTAGGTCCCCAATTGGGTGGTTTGAAATAGGAGAGAATAAATTGATAGGGCCAGACTTGGTCCAACAAGGTGTAGAGAAAGTCAAGCTCATACAAGATCGGTTGTTAGCAGCCCAAAGTAGTCAAAAGGCCTATGCGGATAATCGCCGAAGAGACTTGGAGTTCAAAGTGAAAGATTGGGTATTCTTGAAGGTGTCGCCTATGAAGGGTGTAATGAGATTTGGCAAAAAGGGGAAGTTTAGTCCCCAGTACATTGGACCTTATGAGATTGTGCGCAAAGTGGGCAAAGTGGCCTACGAATTAGATCTACCTCCGGATTTGGAGTCAGTCCATCCAGTTTTCCATGTCTAGATGCTTCGGAAATGTGTAGGAGATCCTACTAAGATTGTACCAATAAATGATGTACAAGTGACGGAAAAGTTGACTTATGAGGAAGTGCCCATTGCCATACTAGATAGGCAAGTACAGAGGCTCAGAAACAAAGAAATTGCCTCAGTTAAGGTTTTATGGAGAAGCAGTAAACGAGAAGAAATGACATGGGAAGCAGAAGAAAGTATGCGATCCAGATACCCTCATTTATTTCAGCCCTTGGGAGAGATTCAAGATGAAACATCAGCGGTATGAGGTATGTATGATTTCCTTTTCATGCTTTTGGTCGCGTGTGGCCATAGATATGTTGATATTGTTACGTAGCCCTGTGAGGCGATGATATTTTGGGTTGTTGTGACAGGATGGTAGTGCTATATTATTGGGGAGACTCTGGCGAAATTTTTATAGAATCCCTGAAGACTTTAAACATTCGAGGACGAATGTTCTTAAGGGGGAGAGAATGTTACACCTCGGAAAAAAATCCTCCATTGTTGTCCAAGTGAATGGACCCGCGTGGAGTATGAGTATCTGATGTTTTCATGAGTAAGAAATAACATTTGACGACCCTAAGTAAGATTCCGAAGGCAATTGCAATAAGAGATAGGTTATGCTCCATAATGAATAATTATAGGTTTTGGAAATGTGAAAAGTTGCAGGTTTGCATTCTGGCCAGTTGGTCGTAAAGTGAAATACGGACCGTAAAGTGGTATACGGTCCGTAAACTGCCATGTCGTATTTTGGCTTCCAAAACTTCAACTTTCTGCCAAATGATCAAATGGTTAAATACGACCCAAAATACGGACCGTAAAGTGGTTTACGGCCCGTAAACTGTGTCCGTAAATCACCACATCTCAGTCTGAGTTTCTAGTTCTGTTATGATTAAATACGACCACGAAGGACAGTCCGTAAACTGGAATACGGACCGTAAACCAAGTTTACAATCACTGTGCTATTCATTTAAGATCAGACTTTGGGTAATTAAATAAGGGATCAAGTTTATTATTTCATTTCCACATTTCATCCCTTCTCTCTAAAACATCTCTCTACATTTATTCCATAAGATTTCAAGGATTATTAGTCATCAACAACACAAGCCAAGTGAATCAAGTGTAAGGAAACCCATTAAGATTATTCAAGTCAAGAAAATCTCATGGAGATAAACTAGGGTTTTTGCTCAAGTGGAGTATTATCAACTAAGGCTTGTTCCTACAACATCTAAGGTAAGATTCATGGTATTTATATGTTGTTTAAGGTATTTGAGAGTCAAAATGCTTGGAAATTAGATGAGTATAGGAAAATGGGTCATGACTGATGAATAGTGACATTTTGAGAAATAGTTTGAATTGAGTTATGAGTCTTGATGTATTGTGATGTAAATGTGTTATAAATGATGTTGAGAACATGAGATGAGCAATGTACGTGAATGGACATAGTTGTGTGTTATAGCCATGGTTATGGATGAATTGAGTGTAAGTCTAGAAATATGGATAATGTGAATGAGTGATGACTATTGTTATGGCATCGTGAATTTATTATTGACGTTTGGGAGTTGAGATACGTTATGGAGGAGATGCTGTCCGATTTTCTCTAGCTTTAGCCATGTGTCCTAGTTGTCGATTCTAACGATTGTATGACTTTAATGAAGGTAGAAAAGCTAGCATTGGAGGAGAAAGCACAAGTGGTAAAAAGTTGAACGGAAAGGTATGTAAGGCTAACCCTTCTTTCATAAGGCATGGTTCTTTGGCCAATCATCTAAATCTTCTACGAGCTTATGATGTTCTCCGAATGCTTCTATCTTCAAAGCTACTAAGCTTATGATTCTCGATATGCTACGATTGTACTAAATTCCTCGTATGATGAGTAGGACCATTAAGGCAAATGTGACGAATGACGATAATGGTGATAAGGATAACGATGACGATAATGATGACGATGATGATAATGACGTTAATAGAAATGATGCTTATGAGCTAGTGTATGTATGTACCTATGTATGACTATTATGGTACCCCGAGCTTATGAGGCCGGGTATGATATGTAAATAAGTATGTATACGATTACGAAACACGCGCACACCTCTGCAGAGGGTACGGATAACCCTGAAGCCTTGGTAGGGCCAGGTAGATGTAACCCTGAAGCCTTGGTAGGGCCAGGTATGAGAAACCTTGAGCCTTCGTTGGCCAAGTATGTATGAAACACCGATCTTTCAAGGTCGGGTACGCTATATAAATGATATGTATATGACATCAATATGAGTACGAATACGCTTAGTATATGATGCAAGACGAGTTGCCTCAAGGACACTTAAAGGACCGTCTCGCAGAGCCAAAGTTTGGATGATAGCATGGAGAGGACGGATGGGAGATGGAACAACATTAAAGTGGCCACCGAGCAAGGAAGGTTATACGCAAGAGGCCACATCCGCAAATTCAAGATTTCCATCTCCACAAGACTTGCCAAACAAGGCCCTTGCCTCATTAATGGCATTTATGTAATAATAGGGTCTTCTATTATTTAGTTAGTATAAATACATTGTCTTTCATTTCATTAGGGGACTTTTGACATTTGGATGAATTATGAAAATAGATGAGTGATTTTGAGAGTTGTCTCTAGAGAGAGAAACTTGTGAGAGAGGCCATGGATGGCTCTTGTTGAATCTTTGATTGTGAGAGGATTAGTTGCTTGGGAATTCAATTCCCTTGAGGTCATCCTAAGAGGTTGGTGCTTGTTTATGCTAATTAATTGAGGTCTTTAGGTTTGATACACCTTTAGATTGCTTTTAATTCCATTTTCTTGTGTCAATCTATCTATCCTTTACTTTCCTTGTTAATTTATTGCTTCCGCGTATCCGTTATTGTATCAATTGGTATCAGAGCTTAGTTTAGATTTGTTCCACCAAATCTAATCTTGGGTTTTGATTCAACAAAAAAAAAAAAAAACGAAAATAAAAAAAAAATTGAATTTTCTTGTTGATTTTGTTGAATCTAGTGTTAGATTAGAGTTTCTTAGTGTTTCTAGAGTCTAAATCTTCAATTTCGAATCTATTTGGAGTTAGGGTTTGTGTTTCACCATTGTTGAGCTTCAAAACTTCAACAACTTGAAAGTGGGTCTTGTTGAAGAATGTGAAGTTGAAGGTTTCACCTATTGGGCTTTGTTCTCTACATTAAAGAGAACTTAAATTCGAAATTTGAGTCAATTTGGAGTTGATTTGAGGGTAGTTGAATTTTTGAAGTGTTCTTGTGTTCTTGAAGACCTTCAAATCTTCATAAGAAAGAAGACTCTCCAAAGGGCCATTTGATCCAAAAGTTCAAATAAAGTTGTGAAAACGTGTTTGTGAGTCCAACAACACAAACAAATCAGAAATACTTAGTCTAAATTTCTGATTTTTGCAAAAAAAAAAAAAAAAAAAAAAAAAAAATTGAATTGGCCCATATGCGACACTACATGCGAGTCGCATGTTGAACCTGCGTGTCGCAGGTTGTGTCGCACTTGATGACAGAGAGTTGGCATTTTGGTGGCAGCATGTGCGACTCGCATATTCCATCGCATGTTGAACATGCGAGTCGCATCTTATGTCGCATCCTATGACAGAGCGTTGACACCTTGGTTGCATCATCTGCGAAACGCACATCGCACTCGCATGTTGCACATGCGAGTCGCATGTGAAGCACCGGTGTCGCATGTTGCGCATTTCAGGTTTTTTCAACTTTAATTCTCTTTGATTCCATTTCTCAAAAACAAAAATTTCTTGATCCTTAGTTGATGGTATTGTGTCCCTAATCCTTTGGTAGGGAACAAAAAAAAAAAAAGAGTATAGAAATTTAAAAATTTCCGTTATTTCAAATTGATACCTTGGATCACTTGGGGCTTCCCGGTCGTGTTTTCAAATTATCACCTACCCGGGCCCGAAATTTTAGTTATTTTCCCGATTTTTGCATTTCATTTTCTTGTGTCTCTTAACTAGTAGCCATTTAGTAGTTGTTCCTACTTGTGTTTGCTAGTTCTTGTGTCCGCATTTCTTTCGTGCTTTGCTTCGCTTTTGCTTCGTTGTTAATTTCTTGGCTCAAGTGCGTTTGTTTTAATTGAGTCGTCCTCGGTCTTCTTGAGTCTACAAGAATCCATTCCGATCTCGAGTAACAATTGTGCACCTTGCAAGCGACCGAATCCGAATCCAATCGAGAATCAACATCGACCAATCCATTTGAGTGGTAAAAGGCAAGAGTGTGTGAGTTCATTTGAGTGGTGCTAGCCGAGCACAAACGAGTGTAAACACGAGTGTGGTGAGGTTTCTTTACTACTAACGTGTTTGCTAAGTGTTCTTTGCAGGTACTTCTCCATGGATTCCGATTCATGTGGTGGCGATTATGACTGTTATGACGATGATGGTTGTAGTTATGAAGGGGAGGACTATGGGAGCTATGAAGAGTGTGACGATGGGGAATATGAGACATATATAGGAAATGGTGATTATGAGGAAATTCGAGGGGAGAATTACTATTTTGAAGGAGAATGTGCAGAGAGTGGTACTCATGTGTCTCCCGAGGAAGATGGGGATGAAGACCCTTGTTGTGATTCGCATGGTGAAGATAATGAAGCAGAATATTCTTGTGCTATACATCATGAAGATGAAGACGACTCGAGGTATGACTCTCCTTCGCATGTGTCTTATGGGTCTTATGGTGAAAATCTTTATACAAATAGGACTCGTGGAGTACGTCTATGGAGGTAGTGGAAGTGCTAATGTTGATTATGGAAGGACTTCTAGTGGGCATGCATATGCTTCTTCTTGTAGTACTTCCTATCCGAAGCAAAGGGGCATGAGTGGGAATGTGAGTACTAGTTGGAGTCGTCCTATGCAAAAGAAGGTGGTTCGAAAGAGGAGATTCATGGATACCAAGGTGAACCTTTGTGGTAAAGAGGGAATCCTTGTGCTTGATGATGATTGTTACACCAATTTCATCACCCCTCGTGCGGCTGAAGAGTTAAGGCTACCTTGTGTGATTAGGAGAAATCCTTACTATGACGAGGGAGGGTATTGGGTTGATAAGAGAGTGATGGTATTCATTTCACTTGGTGAGTACCAAGAGGAGGTTTGGTGTGATGTGCTTCCAATGGATACTTGTCACGTATGTTTAGGAGGCCCTTGGTTTCAAAGGCATGAGATCCCATATGAGCAAGAGTGGCATCGATTTGTAGTGGACAAGAATGGAAAATTTCTCTTTCCATGCATACGTTCTAGGAAGAGTCCAAGTACAAAAGTGCGAGATACCTATGTGAAATGGCCTACCTTAGCTAAGGAAGCTAGTGGAGAAGAATATGAGAGATGGGAGTCCATACTAGATGAAATTTTCACTAGCTACAACTATTCGCAAGAAATGAAGATGGACTTAGCCGTCCAAACTTTTGACTCAAAGCTTGTCCAATATTGGGAGTATGTGAAATGTTGTGGGAGACGAGTGAGGAGTCCAATCAAGACTTGGGAGGACATGAAAAGGATATTGAGAGGCCAATATCCCAAGCCTCATGTGAGAAGAAATAAATCTTTGAAGGGTACCTCTTTTGAGAGAACCCCATGCTTAAAGGCAAGGACGGCGGCCCCAACCATTCCTTCCATTGGTCAAAGGAGATGACGTGAACATCAAGGTAAGATCATTCATCCTTATACTCCTATATCTTTGTGTGATTTTAATGCCGAGTCAAGTATGAAAGTTACCTTATCGTGCGTTAAGCCTAAAGCTTCTTTGTCGTCTATTGGTAATGCCATTATTGAAAGTGTCCCCACACTACTTGATCCTATTGATGACCGAATTTATCCTTCTTGTAAGGCCGATTTGTGTCCACCTAGTGTTGACATTTGTGCTTTGAATGATAGTGCATTATCGAATAAAGGTGCTCAAAAACTAGTTGATCCTTTAGATGACAAAATTGATTCTTCTTGCAAGATCGATTTGTGTCCATCTAGTGTTGACACTTACGAATTGAATGGTAGTTTGTCATGTGGTCACCATGTTAGTAATTCTTGCGAGATTGACATACTACCAACTATTGTTGAAACTTGTGTTGATCAACTTGTTTGTAATGATAATTCACTACTTGAGGATCCTTGTGACGTGCTTAATGTACCTCTAGTTAGTGATGATGTTGATATAGTTGGTCAATTGAAAGAATATGACATCTCACCCTTGCTTGTTTCGTGTCAAAATGAGTCTCTTGATCGTACTTTAGTGTCATGTGATAAGACTCCAACTTGTAGTGGTGATGTGTGTCATGTAGATAGTCATGTGAGCGAAAATGCATTGAATTATGACATTGGTTCTTTTGAGAGTGAAAAGACATGCTTTGACTCCTCATTGTTCATGGATTACTCTCTTGTAAAGGATAATGTTTTATTTGAGGATGACATGACTGTTGAGAGTGAAATACCTAGTGGGATGTTTGGTAATGTTGAACGTTTAGTTTCCTTTGGAGGCTATAATGTAATATGTAACCCACTATGGAATGAAGACACTCTTTCCCATGATGGAGATCTTCCTTTGAGGAATTGTGATCCATTTGTGGGGAAGGAAAGTGTTACAAAGGAAGGTAATTCTTGTCTAGAAATTGCAAATTCTTCCTTTCATGTTCAACTTCATAGTAACCCCTTGGATAATCTTGTCCTTGAACCGTATGGTGAGGTTACATTGGGGAGTGATATTGATAAGGAAGTTATTTTACGTGATACCTTCCTTATTACTTGTTGGCATATGATGACATTCTTGAGCATATAGGGAGTGCTTCTTATGTGGGAGAAGGCTCTTATGATCTAGCCGATTGTGTTCTTGACCATGCTAGATGGATGTTGGTCCCATTGGATCCAGGTGCCACCTTGTGTGATTTGAAAGCACTATCTTAGGGGAGTCCTTTCTTGAAAAATGAGAGTGTTCTTGTTTGGACATTATGCTACATGTCAAATAGAACCAATGTCGAGTTGCATACTTCGTATTTTGAACCCATTGGTTTTATTACTCCCTTATGTCATGAACCTTGGAGGAATCAACTGCTTGATACCTCATGTGTGCAAATGATAGTCATGATTGTCATAGATGTGTGGTTGTACCACAAGTTTGTTCATCCTTGGCATGAATATGTGATTATTGCATTGTGTGCTAACCCTCAATCCTTGAGGAGTATGTTTTTGTTTGTCTCCCTTATGGTTTTTCAAGGTTTAGATTCGAGGACGAATCCTTTTCAAGAAGGGGAGAATGATGCAAGACGAGTTGCCTCAAGGACACTTAAAGGACCGTCTCGTAGAGCCAAAGTTTGGATGATAGCATGGAGAGGACGGATGGGAGATGGAACAGCATTAAAGTGGCCACCGAGCAAGGAAGGCTATACGCAAGAGGCCACATCCGCAAATTCAAGATTTCCATCTCCACAAGACTAGCCAAACAAGGCCCTTGCCTCATTAATGACATTTATGTAATAATAGGGTCTTCTATTATTTAGTTAGTATAAATACATTGTCTTTCATTTCATTAGGGGACTTTTGACATTTGGATGAATTATGAAAATAGATGAGTGATTTTGAGAGTTGTCTCTAGAGAGAGAAACTTGTGAGAGAGGCCATGGATGGCTCTTGTTGAATCTTTGATTGTGAGAGGATTGGTTGCTTGGGAATTCAATTCCCTTGAGGTCATCCTAAGAGGTTGGTGCTTGTTTATGCTAATTAATTGAGGTCTTTAGGTTTGATACACCTTTAGGTTGCTTTTAATTCCATTTTCTTGTGTCAATCTATCTATCCTTTAGTTTCCTTGTTAATTTATTGCTTCCGCGTATCCGTTATTGTATCAGTACAACTGAACAGTATGCAGACAAAAGAAAGAGTAACACTTCAGCGGAAGAGCTCGAAATACAACTGACAACTGACTGTGAAGTAAAGAGGAGAGAAAAGGCAATGACGTGGAATTATTACCTCGAGAAGCAACAGAAAGAGGAAATATTACAGGAATGACTATGTAGAGATCTGGAATGCGTTATAGTGAATTATAGCGAATCGACAAATGGAAGAGGTATGTAAAAGGGCATAATTAAATAAGAGGACACTTGAGAAAGTATTGGGAGTTCAGGACCAGTTTAACATTCGAGGACAAATGTTCTAAAGGGGGGAAGGATGTTATACCCCGTATTTTTATACGTTGAGTTATTCGTAAGAGAATCGACTCAAGTTAAAGACATGATCATTTTCGGGTACGAAATAGGAACTTTTAATTTTCGATTTTAATTAGTACACAAATTGTTTATAAATTTTATTTAGTGTAGAAATATTATTGGAAATAAGGGACTAATTAATTGTGATTAGATTATTTAGTAAGGATTAATGATTTATTAAAATTAATTTATTTAATTAATGGAAGTGGGCCCCACCCGAAAATAAATAAAAAAATAAAAAATAAATAAAACATAATCAAATAGATGAGTCATTGGAGTGGGCACGTGTCCTATATGTGGACCAAATATATATAGTCATATTGATGACCAGTTTGGACTAATTTCATTTCATTTGCAAACCTTGCTCAATTAAAGTTAAAGAGCTTAAGCAGCCATGGCAGCTGCTGCTCACGGCCAGCTGCTGTTTCTAAAAAAAAAAATATTTTTTCTTGCTTGGTTTAAATTCTAAGGTAATTCGCAAGTTCAAGGAGGTGATAGCAACATTAGATATTGAATTGAGGAAGAAGAAATAGTGAATTGGAGCAAATAAGTGTAGAAATTCGTCCGAGTAAATTAAGGTAAGATTTTATTATTTTGTGGTATAATTGTATTAATGGTGTTGTAATGGAAGGATTAAAATTGAATTAGATGAAATTGGAAGTAAGAAACTGCATGAAATCGTTGTTATACGAAAGTGTGGGTTGAAAAGGATTAAAAAGGGTTATTGGATTGTTAGGGTTGTTTATGGGCTGAATTATAAGGATTCTATATGAATATTGCTATTGTTGTCATTGTTGGTATTTCTGTGATAACAGGAGAATAATTGGAAATTCGGGTTAGGCGAATATATAGGGAAAATGCTGCCCGATTTCCGTTAAGTCCTTAACTAATGAAAAACCCTAATCGAGAAAGTATGAGTTAAAGAGTAAGTTCTATAAGCAATGAGCTGCAGAATTACGAACTAGAAAGTATAGTACTAACGATAGCGTTACTTGTATATTAAATAGGCTAAAGGGGCGACGAACCGAACGAGATTACGAATAACCTTCAGCAGGTATGTAAAGCTGTCCCTTCTTTCTTTTAGCATGTCCTAGATTTAAGTGACGAATGATATGAGCTTTGGGGTAATTCCATTCATAAGTTTCGAGTGTGATTCATGATTCCTATTAACTTCTTGATGTTAGAACTCTTAAATGATTGAGCTTCCCTTTCCAATTTTCTATCGTTGGATAATAGTCAATATATAAGCTCCTATTCGTAGAAGACTCTATGATAACTGATGTCCTTGACTTTTATAAGCTATTTCATACTTTATTGACATGTGTCTATGATTCCTAAGCCTCTTTCGATGTTATTTATGATGACATTCGAGGGATATTTGATATGATTGTCGCTATTGATACTCAGGCGTTAATCCTTTCTTCTTATTCTGTTTGAGTCTTGATAATGTTTTAAATTGCAAATGGTTGCTCACTACTCTGCTCGTACATACCTCAATATGTCTTTCACCGAGTCCCGGGCCGAGTATGTTATCATGCACAGTTTCACTGCATTGTTCACCGAGTCCCTCACTAGAGGGCCGGAATATGACATATATATATATATATATATATATATATATATATATATATAATGGAGTTATGCTGTGTTTATGGAGTTATGATGTGTTATGGCGTTATGCTGTGTTTATGGAGTTATGTTGTGTTATGGCGTTATGATGTGTTTATGGAGTTATGCTGTGTTATGGAGTTATGCTGTGCTATGGCATTATGATGTGTTTATGGTGTTATGCTGTGTTATGGCGCCAAAGACGGGGTGGCGATCATGTTCACCGAGTCCCATAACGGGCCAGATATGATATATGATATTGACATGCATGATTTATGTTTCAAAGGCAAGTGTTTTGGTATTCTGGACATTGTACTTGTTTTCTGTACTCCTTATTTCAGATATGATCCTTTTTACTGTATTTCATGCTTTATATACTCAGTACATATTCTGTACTGACCCCCTTTCTTCGGGGGGCTGCGTTTCATGCCCGCAGGTACATATAGTCGGTTTGGTGACCTTTCAGCATAGGAGTTCTACTCAGCTGTCTTGGAGAGCTCCGTTGTTCCGGAGTTTAGACTTTTGGTACAGATGTTATGATATGTATATATATGTATGTTTATCCAGGGGTACGACGGGGCCCTGTCCCGTCATATTTCACTGTTAGTACTCTTAGAGGTCTGTAGACATGTGTGTGGGTTGTGTAACAGTTATGTTCAGCTGTGCCTATACGATGTGCTATGATATGATGTTTGTCTGTAATGGCAGCCTTGTCGGCTTGCATATGACATGATATTGATATGTAGTGGCAGCCTTGTCGGCTTGCATATCATTTTATGATTTGATCAGTTGTGACTCCTCAGGAGACAGTTTATCTGGGTATATATATGATGTCGTTTTGAACCTTCGGAGTTCTTTTGTGAGTTTCCATATTGTTCGAAATTTTAGTTTGACTATACCCGATAGGTATGCATACGGGTGTCCAGGTCGGGCACTAGTCATGGCCCACGGGGTTGGGTCGTGACAGAATCATATACACATCGTCTATTCATTTCATAAAGATCATGCTAAAAAGAAAGAAGGGTTAACTTTACATACCTGTTAAAGGTTAATCGTAATCACGTTCGCTTCGTCGCCCTTTAGCCTATTTAATATGAAAGTAACGCTATCGTTAGTACACTATACTTCCTAGCTCATAAATCTGTAACCAATCGCTTATAGGACTCATTCTTTAATTCATACTTTCTTCATTAGGATTTTCATTAGTTAAGAACTTAACGGAAATCGGGCAGCATTTCCCCTATATACTCGCCTATCCCGAACATCCAATTAACCTCCTGTTATCACAAAAATACCAACAATGACCGTAATTGAGATATGTGTCACGACCCAGCCAGGGGCCGTGACGGGTACCCGGGGCTGACCACTAAGCACCGCTCATTCTACTACTTATCATACTCATTAAGCCTTTTTTTTTTCGTTCATACCACTCATAATCATAAGAAAATCATTTTCATTGTAGAACATTGAGGCTTATGAATAATCTATAACAATGTCGGGGTGACGTAAGGTCGAGAGCCCCCGCTTATATTATGAACGTTTATGAGTATCATGCCTCGCCTTGAAGGAGATAGGGCATAAAGCGAGTGTTAACAAAGATAACATCATTAGCCTTATAGGAACATCATGCCACAATTTCTTGAATCGCTATACTCTAGCTCATTATCATCACCATCATATTCGTACGTAATTCAATATATTGAAGAACTCATAGGCTTCGTTTTGCAGAAGGATTATATAAGACTTGAAGGATTCATGACTTTTGAAAGATAAGATAAGCCTTACATACCTTTTCCTTTAGCTATTCTACCGCTTGATCGTTCTTCGTCAATATTCGAGTCTTTACCTTCAAGAGAATACGCATCAACGTCAGTTAATCAACTGTAAGAACGCGTGACTATTTTCTAGGGAAAATTGGGCAGCATTTCCTTTGTTCCTACTACTTTTCCCATGTTTCATTTCAACTACCAAACATTCACAACAACACTCACAATATCGTATCAAAAATCGTCATTTATCTACATTTACCACATTCCACCCTTTTTCTCCAATTTCTCCACATTTATGGGTTTTAGCTCATCATCACATTTTCTCATACATCACACCTATTTTATGGTCTACACTTCATTTATAACATATTTATACTCCCCACTCATCAACATTCATAATTCAATTCAACTATCATTCAACTATGGCACTATTCACATTTTATGACCCATTTACTACACTCTTCTACAATCCAAGTGTTTCAACGTATAAATACTTCAATCATCATGAGAAAGTCATAAAACTTACCTTAGATGTAGTAGGAACAATCTTTGAGTAGCAATACTCTTCTATTCCAAAAACCCTACTTCACTTCCTTTGCAATTTCTTGGTGTAGATGAACTTTGATGAGTTTCACACTCTTGATTTCATGGTTTTAGTGTTGTTGATCACTAATTTCCCTTAAATTCTTGTGGATGAAATCTTTGGAATGTTCTATAGTTCTCTTGAGTTGTGTAGACGAGAAATGAAATAAAATGAGCTTAGGGTCCCTTTTTAATAACTCAAAATCTGATTTTTAATGAACAACAGTCGGGGTGTACAGTGGTCGTAAACCATAGTTTATGGACCGTATACTAGTTTACGGGCCGTATAACGTGGTCGTATTTAAGCATATCAAAAGAGAAAGGTTTGCTGGAGGTCATAATGGTTTACGGCCACAGTTTACGGGCCGTATTTCAGTTTACGGTCCGTAAACTGGGTCGTATTTTACCATTTAAAATTTGGACAGAAAGTTGCAATTTTTGGAACGTTGGAGGACGATGGCAGTATACGGTCCCGTAAATCACTTTACGGGTTGTATTCTGTTTTACGACCACTGGTTGAATCGAAATTCTACAACTTTCTTATTTCCAAAAATTCATGAATCGTCATTCCCTACTCAGTAAAACATCATACACTCATACTCTTCGTTGGTCTATTCATTGTACGTTCACGGAGAAATTTCTGAGCTGTAACATTCTACTCCCCTTTTGGAACATTCGTCCTCGAATGTTAAGTCAGCGGGGATTCTACGAAAAATTCGCTAGAGTTTCCCTTGTAATATGGTACTACCACTCTATCACAACAACCCATAATATCATTGCCTCACAGGACCACAACATAATAGCAACATATCTATCGCCGCACACGACCCAAAAGCATGAAAAGAAAACGTACATACCTTTTTCAAGCTTGGTTCTTAGCTTACATCTCTCCCATTCCCTTTTCATCATACAATGAATTCTTTTAGGACATCTCTCATGTCCTTTATTGATTATGCAGCCTCGTACTACTAACTCCATAATCCTGTAGTGGTAACTTCTAAATTGCTATAACTCATGTCTCCTATATTTTCCTCACACTCACACCTTCATAAAAATATATTGACAATATAGTCTGCACGATAATGAAGCTTTCATCAATAACTAACTTGCTCGGTAGCGCATGTCACTCCCTTACTTTTTCTAACTGACCCTATCTTTTCTCTATTCTTTAGCAACTGCTATCTTAGAGGTTCTACCCTTCACACCCTACTTCCTTAAGGCTTGTGTAGCATAGTCCTCACAATCCCCTTTTAGTCTTATCGGTAGTATTTCTAAAGGTATTTCTGTCACGACCCAACCCCGTAGGCCGTGACTAGTGCCCTATCTGGGCACTCAAACACATTCTGGTATATAGCAGAAGCCGACAAGGCTTTATTTCAAATTTAGTTAATTTCCAGAAAAATTTTTTGGCAGAGTTTCCTTTGTTTTACGGACTATCCCATATACCCTGCACGCAGAAAATACCAACAAAGGCCACACAGGGCCAACAAAACAACATTTAAATATATGCGGACCGGCCGCCGCGGCGAATGGAATCGCCCGAACACAACATAAGCACACCACTGTACAGAAAGATCCCAACCCACAAACATGTCTACAGACCTCTAAATGGACCAACAGAATCATATGGCGAGACAGGGCCCCGCCGTACCCATGAACGAGAATATACAAATATAGAAATGACAGGCTGTACCAAAAGGTGGCTCTGAATAAAAGAGCGCTCCAAAAATAGCAGAAGGAGATCCTAAGCGGACGGATCAGCAAACCTGTCGTCGGTACCTGCGCGACATGAAAACGCAGCCCCCGAGGAAAGGGGGGTCAGTACGAAATATGTACTGAATATGCAAAGCCTGAATTTCAGAAACAAGATCATAACCGGTACAGAACGTACAGAAAGTAAGCAGAAAATCCAAAGTATCAAACACATATTTTCAAAACATGCAGAGTGTGTACAAAAACATATGTCATATCAAATCCGGCCCCTGCAAAGGGACTCGGCAGACAGAACGTGGCCACCCTCCCGACGCTGGTGCCACAACACAGAAGAATCAGAATAGGGGCATAACCCCGTAACATAATATGTCATATCAGATGGCCATAGTAAATCATATCAGAACAAACGTACATGGCACAGCATACTCCACAAACCCATGTACGCGTATACCTGCCCCCTCACATCGAGGCACGGCGAACAATGCAGGGGATTACGCTTGACAACATATCCTGGCCCGGGCTCAGTGTGGGAAACATTGGGGCATCCACGAATGGAGTAGTGAGAGACTAATGCAATTAAAATATCATGAATGTTTCCATAGACTCGATGAGGCATATCAAAGACAAACCGATCCAATGAAGTCGGAAGGAATCATAGTAAATGAGTTTCGAGTTTCAAAACAATTTATCAGACTTAATGGAATATTTAAAACAACGTTTGTTAGGTAATTAGAATGGTAGTCAAAACGTTTCTTTTAAGAACTATTTGAAAAGAAAACTTAAGTGCATTAAGGGCAAAACCGGGAATAGTGGGCCCACCTCGGGACAAGCAAGGCGATGGGTCCAAATTACGCCCTTTAAGCTTATGGGATCACCTATAAAGGTTCTACGGACATTCTGTAGCTTTCCAAGGAGTTTAGAGAAGGTTTGCATAATTTCCAAGAAAACATACCAAAGGAGTTCAATCTTACTGAAAGAAAAAGTGATATTTTCACTTGCGGATTCCGAGGGGCAGAAAGTCTTTCGAGGCCCGAATTCGATCCTAATACACTTAGGCATGCCAAAAGAAGGATCGGGGTAGCTTTACATACCTTTTGAGCTTTTTAAGCCTATCCAAGCTCACTCTCCGTTTCGTCGAAAATCTGCAAATGGTCACATTTACCAATTGTAAGTTATAGATGCTACGAATTCAATTCAACTCATATTTGTCTACCGAAATTTCGGCAGCACTTCCCCTATACATATAGCATCCTCGAGAATTCAACTCGGCTCAAAACCATCAACAACAACCCAAACAACAACATCAACATCAACAACAAACATTAGAAACACAATATGGCAACACTAGTTCTACTTGCCGACATAATGCCATTATCTTCATTTCAACTTCAATTTCCAAACCAATTTCAATGATTTCACATTCATTATCAAACTAGATCATCACAACATAGTTTAGAAGCGTTTCATATCGTTTCCTTAAATTATACACACGATATACATAATATACGAACTTTCCGCCGAAGTCATAACTCATTCAAAACTTCTAATCTTTGGCATACATATTCATGACATGTTTTCATCTTCCAAATTCATCAATAATCATCATGACTTGCAACCTAACAACTTCATTTTCGCAATGTCGTAAGATCGTACTAAAACGACATAAGCTTCAATATTCCATTTCGATACAAACTTATATCATTTTATCTCCATATACATTGCAAGTATCATAATAACACATTAAACAAACTTAATCCGTTTCCATTCCACACACTCCAAACCACACGGCCAAACACCCCACTAACCACTTCTATCAATTTCATTCAACTTTCATTCCCAATATGCATTTTACCACAATCACAACTAGAATATGACATAATTTAAACTCACCATAATTATACAACATACATACACACACGGCCATATACTATATCTCCTACCCACTTTGCAAACTTCCATATTTCCATACAATCAATTCATTTCTACATACTACAACATAAACATGACTTCATAACACAAGAACAAGGGATAATTTCTTACCATTTTACTCAATCTTCTTCACTTGAATATAGGGTCAACTTGAAGAAACAAGACTTCTTCCTTCCAAACCAACTACACCAAGTTGCAAAGGGGCCTTGAATTAGTAGGATTCCAACAAGAAAATAGTTTTGGAGGCAAGATTTTTGAGGGTGAAAATTTGGGACTAGGGCCGAATGCCCTGCACTCTTTTTTTTTGCTCTTCTTTTGTTTTGTTTCTTTTTCTCACTCTTAGCTTCTTGAGTCTTCTAAAGGATGAAGACTTTTATGTTAATTATATCACATGGAAATTATTAGAATTGTTGGGTGGGCTTGGCCAAGTGGCCGGCCACCCCCTTCCTTTTGGGCCTCATTTTCCTTTCAATTATTTGGCCCAATGAATTAAAATCCTTGTTATATAATTCCCGAAACTAATTTCCAAAATTCTAAATTTTCCCTTAGTCTCCCTCGACACTTCCACATTAATATTCTTTCATGCACAACTCTTGTGTTAAATGTAACCAATTATGACTTTATTTCATACAAGTCAAGATTATTTCTAATTTTTCCAAAGGTGCGAAAACACGGGATATAACATCCTCCCCCCCTTTAGAACATTCGTCCTCGAATGGGCCGGTAATAGAATGGGCCGGTAATAGAATGTGGAAGTTTCGTTCACAAGCGTCAGTCCACTGGAACTTGGCTCCCTTCTGAGTTAGCCTTGTCAAAGGCGCCGAAATCGAAGCAAACTTTTCCACAAATCTTCTGTAATAGCCTGCTAACCCCAGGAAACTACGTACCTCTGTGGGCGTCGTGGGTCTGGGCCAATTTTTCACAGCCTCAATCTTCTGTGTATCCACCCGGACACCATCAGCTGCAATAATATGCCCCAGAAATGCCACTGAAGCCAGCCAGAATTCACATTTAGAAAATTTTGCATATAATTCCTGATGCCGAAGTACCCCCAATACCGCTCTCAGATGATCTGCGTGCTCTGCCTCGGACCGAGAATAAACCAGAATATCATCGATAAATACAATTACGAACATATCCAAGAATGGCCTGAATACCCGGTTCATTAAATCCATAAATACTGCAGGAGCATTAGTCAGCCCAAAAGACATAACTCTGAATTCATAATGCTCATATCTGGTCCGGAATGCTATCTTAGGAATATCAGCCTCTCGTACCCGTACCTGATGATAGCCTGACCGAAGGTCTATTTTCGAAAAATATTTGGCGCCCTGCAACTGATCAAACAAGTCATCAATTCTGGGGAGGGGGTATTTATTCTTTATGGTTACCTTATTCAGCTGTCGATAATCAATACACATACGCAACGACCCGTCTTTCTTACGCACAAATAATACCGGGGCTCCCCAAGGCGAAGTACTGGGTCTAATGAAGCCTTTTTCTAACAAATCCTTCAATTGCTCTTTCAGTTCTTTCAATTCTGCCGGTGCCATTCTGTACGGGGGAATAGATATCGGCTGAGTATCTGGAAGCAAATCAATAGTAAAATCTATCTCCCGCTCTGGAGGAAGGCCTGGAAGCTCTTCTGGGAACACATCTGGAAATTCATTAACCACGGGAACTGACTGAAGAGTCGGCGTTTCTGCTGTCAAGTCTTGTACCCGAACCAGATGATAAAAGTAACCCTTTCTGATCATTTTATTCGCCTTAAGGTATGAAATAAACTTACCTTTCGGCGATGCTGTATTACCGGCCCATTCTATAACTGGCTCCCCGGGATGGTATCTGCCTAGCCACTGATGAAGATGAAGACCCGGCGGCTGATCCGGTAGGCTGCGCTGCACCCCCCGCACTACCCTTATACGGGCAATCTCTCACAGAATGGCCCTGACGGCCACAAGAAAAACATGCACCGGTGGCTCTGTAGCACTCCCCCGGATGGTATCTGCCACAGTAAGAACACTGAGGCCTAGGTGGCCTCGTCTGACCAGAACCCCTGTCTGTCCGCGAACCTGAAGCCCTGGAGCTCTGACCTGCTCCTGAATAACCTGGGCTATCAAATCTGCGACCTGTAGGCTGTGGAGGTGCTCTCTGTGCCGGCTGGGATAGATGTCTGCTAGGCTGCTGCGGCTGCTGAGGCTGCCTGCCCCGAAAATCTCCAGAATACCCAGATGATCTGGCCCTCTTGGGCTGTCTCCGATCCTGGCTCCTATCAGGCTGACGCTCCCTATGCCGGTCCTCCATGCCCTGGGCATGGGCCTGAATCCGGGCAATATCCATGCCGGGCTGAGCAGCCAATACCAAACAGCTGTCGACAAAATAACGGTCCAGCCCCATAATATACCTGTGCATCCTGTCAGCCATAGTAGCTACCATAGCAGGTGTGTATCGGGCCAATGAGTCAAACTCCATACTGTACTCTCGAACACTGCGACCCCTCTGTCTCAGCAATAAGAATCTGTCAGCCTTGGCCCGCCGTAACTCCGGAGGCAAAAAATGACTAAGAAAAGCCTAAGAAAAATCATCCCAAACTACTGGGGGAGCGCCGTCACCCCTAGATAACTCCCATGACTCGTACCAATTAGCCGCCACATCATACAACCAGTACGAAGCCAATGTGACTGACTCTGTCGCGGAAGCATTAATGAAATGTAAGGTGTGCCGCATCTTCCCGATGAACTCCTCGGGATCCTCCTCGGGCTTTGTCCCGAAGAACTCTGGAGGGCCACAAGTCAAGAACTCAGGAGCTCTCGAACTGTCGCGCCTATATGCTCGGTCACCTCCCAATCCGTGCCCCTGAACCTGTCCCGCCACAAGTCTGGTCAATAGCTGGACTGCCTCTCTCATAGTCTGATCCTCAGTCCCTGGCCGTGGTGCTGGAGGCTCAGGTACTGGAATCTCGGGAGCTGGCGGTGGAGCCGCCCCTCGACCTGCAGTTGCTGCTCCAATATCCTCTACGTGTGGCGGTGTGGAAGAGCCCTCTGCCGGGGGCAAAATATCAGGAGCAATATGAGCATGGGCCCTGGTAACCCTCTGGGCCCAACTAGTCTCTCCCACAGCTGCTGCCTTGGCCTTTTGGGCCGCTGTCGCTTTTTTTGGAGGCATAACTGCAAATGTAACAATTCGTTAGGGAGGAATCATCCTGATAACACAGCTCTATCGCACGATCTAAGACAGAAAGAAGGGTAGTATCCTAAATGCCCTGTAGCCTCCTGTTTATAGGTGTGGTGCACAACACACCGATAAACAAGACCCCTACTAGACACGGTCTGTAGACATTCCGAGGACGAACCACTCTGATACCACTTTTGTCACGACCCAACCCCGTAGGCCGTGACTAGTGCCCTATCTGGGCACTCAAACACATTCTGGTATATAGCAGAAGCCGACAAGGCTTTATTTCAAATTTAGTTAATTTCCAGAAAAATTTTTTGGCAGAGTTTCCTTTGTTTTACGGACTATCCCATATACCCTGCACGCAGAAAATACCAACAAAGGCCACACAGGGCCAACAAAACAACATTTAAATATATGCGGACCGGCCGCGGCGGCGAATGGAATCGCCCGAACACAACATAAGCACACCACTGTACAGAAAGATCCCAACCCACAAATATGTCTACAAACCTCTAAATGGACCAACGGAATCATATGGCGGGACAGGTCCCCGCCATACCCATGAACGAGAATATACACATATAGAAATGACAGGCTGTACCAAAAGGTGGCTCTGAATAAAAGAGCGCTCCAAAAATAGCAGAAGGAGATCCTAAGCGGACGGATCAGCAAACCTGTCGTCGGTACCTGCGCGGCATGAAAACGCAGCCCCCGAGGAAAGGGGGGTCAGTACGAAATATGTACTGAATATGCAAAGCCTGAATTTCAGAAACAAGATCATAACCGGTACAGAACGTACAGAAAGTAAGCAGAAAATCCAAAGTATCAAACACATATTTTCAAAACATGCAGAGTGTGTACAGAAACATATGTCATATCAAATCCGGCCCCTGCCAAGGGACTCGGCAGACAGAACGTGGCCACCCTCCCGACGCTGGTGCCACAACACAGAAGAATCAGAATAGAGGCATAACCCCGTAACATAATATGTCATATCAGATGGCCATAGTAAATCATATCAGAACAAACGTACATGGCACAGCATACTCCACAAACCCATGTACGCGTATACCTGCCCCCTCACATCGAGGCACGGCGAACAATGCAGGGGATTACGCTTGTCAACATATCCTGGCCCGGGCTCAGTGTGGGAAACATTGGGGCATCCACGAATGGAGTAGTGAGAGACTAATGCAATTAAAATATCATGAATGTTTCCATAGACTCGATGAGGCATATCAAAGACAAACCGATCCAATGAAGTCGGAAGGAATCATAGTAAATGAGTTTCGAGTATCAAAACAATTTATCAGACTTAATGGAATATTTAAAACAACGTTTGTTAGGTAATTAGAATGGTAGTCAAAACGTTTCTTTTAAGAACTATTCGAAAAGAAGACTTAAGTGCATTAAGGGCAAAACCGGGAATAGTGGGCCCACCTCGGGACAAGCAAGGCGATGGGTCCAAATTACGCCCTTTAAGCTTATGGGATCACCTATAAAGGTTCTACGGACATTCTGTAGCTTTCCAAGGAGTTTAGAGAAGGTTTGCATAATTTCCAAGAAAACATACCAAAAGAGTTCAATCTTACTGAAAAAAAAAAGTGATATTTTCACTTGCAGATTCCGAGGGGCAGAAAGTCTTTCGAGGCCCGAATTCGATCCTAATACACTTAGGCATGCCAAAAGAAGGATCGGGGTAGCTTTACATACCTTTTGAGATTTTTAAGCCTATCCAAGCTCACTCTCCGTTTCGTCGAAAATCTGCAAATGGTCACATTTACCAATTGTAAGTTATAGATGCTACGAATTCAATTCAACTCATATTTGTCTACCAAAATTTCAGCAGCACTTCCCCTATACATATAGCATCCCCGAGAATTCAACTCGGCTCAAAACCATCAACAACATCAACATCAACAACAAACATTAGAAACACAATATGGCAACACTAGTTCTACTTGCCGACATAATGCCATTATCTTCATTTCAACTTCAATTTCCAAACCAATTTCAATGATTTCACATTCCTTATCAAACTAGATCATCACAACATAGTTTAGAAGCGTTTCATATCGTTTCCTTAAATTATACACACGATATACATAATATACGAACTTTCCGCCGAAGTTATAACTCATTCAAAACTTCTAATCTTTGGCATACATATTCATGACATGTTTTCATCTTCCAAATTCATCAATAATCATCATGACTTGCAACCTAACAACTTCATTTTCGCAATGTCGTAAGATCGTACTAAAACGACATAAGCTTCAATATTCCATTTCGATACAAACTTATATCATTTTATCTCCATATACATTGCAAGTATCATAATAACACATTAAACAAACTTAATCCATTTCCATTCCACACACTCCAAACCACACGGCCAAACACCCCACTAACCACTTCTATCAATTTCATTCAACTTTCATTCCCAATATGCATTTTACCACAATCACAACTAGAATATGACATAATTTAAACTCACCATAATTATACAACATACATACACACACGGCCATATACTATATCTCCTACCCACTTTGCAAACTTCCATATTTCCATACAATCAATTCATTTCTACATACTACAACATAAACATGACTTCATAACACAAGAACAAGGGATAATTTCTTACCTTTTTACTCAATCTTCTTCACTTGAATATAGGGTCAACTTGAAGAAACAAGACTTCTTCCTTCCAAACCAACTACACCAAGTTGCAAAGGGGCCTTGAATTAGTAGGATTCCAACAAGAAAATAATTTTGGAGGCAAGATTTTTTAGGGTGAAAATTTGGGACTAGGGCCGAATGCCCTTCACTCTTTTTTTTTGCTCTTCTTTTGTTTTGTTTCTTTTTCTCACTCTTAGCTTCTTGAGTCTTCTAAAGGATGAAGACTTTTATGTTAATTATATCACATGGAAATTATTAGAATTGTTGGGTGGGCTTGGCCAAGTGGCCGGCCACCCCCCTTCCTTTTGGGCCTCATTTTCCTTTCAATTATTTGGCCCAATGAATTAAAATCCTTGTTAAATAATTCCCGAAACTAATTTCCAAAATTCTAAATTTGCCCTTAGTCTCCCTCGACACTTCCACATTAATATTCTTTCACGCACAACTCTTGTGTTAAATGTAACCAATTATGACTTTATTTCATACAAGTCAAGATTATTTCTAATTTTTCCAAAGGTGCGAAACACGGGATATAACAATTTCATATAGATTACCAGTGGTTGAGCAATACTATCCTCAAGGATATATTTATATATATATATATAAACTGTTAATACCACATATCGTACTTTACTGATTACCGTCGCTACATAGCATAAAACCTCTCAATTCATACTTGTTTAAGATGATAAATATTTATTTCTCCTTTCACACATTATCCAAGGTACAAATATACCTGTGGTAGCATCGGGAAATGATTCTGGATCCTGTCGCTCAGCTAATGCATATATACGGGGCTGAGTGGCACCTGAAGTAGTTGCTCCCCCTCTACCTCGCCCTGCCGGAACCGGGGAAGTCTGCCCTCCCAGGCGCACCAAAGAAGAACTAGTCGCTTATCCTGCGGGCTGAACCGCGTGCCTAGCGCCTCGAAATGGGCACTCTCTCATAATGTAACCCGACTGGCCGCAAACATAACAAACATCCGAGCCCAATCGGCATGGTCCCTAATGTAGCTTACCGCACTGGGTACATTGTGGTATAGATGATCTCCTCTGGCCTGAATCACTCCTATACTAAGAGCCCGACTCGGTGAAACTCTGATCCGGTCTGGGATGACTAGAGAAGTCGGACCGCTGGTCTGCAACTCGTGGAGGTATACTAGTCACCGACTGACCTGAGTGCCTAGAATACGTCTGCCTCGATCCCCTTCTATGGTCGCTATCAGCACCTATGGATCTGGCCCTCTTACTTGGCCCTGATCCATATCACGCTCGCCCCTTTGCGGATGTCGTTGCTCTTCGTGATTTTGAGCATGGGCTTGAATGCGGGAGATATCCATCCCGTCTTGCAATGAAGCCGTTAAGAAATCTTTGAACAAATGTGGCCCTAGGCCACTCACAAACCTATGCACTTTATCTCCCATATCGGACACCATAGCCGGGGCATATCTAGCCAATGAATTGAATTGAAGGCTATACTCCCGAGCACTCATATTTCCTTGTTTCAGATTTAAGAACCTATCCGCTCTAGCTCGGCGGACCTCGGGTGGCAAGTAGTGGCGGATGAAGGCATCTACAAATTCTTGCCAAACCGGAGGAGGCACATTCTCTCCTCTTGATAATACCCAATTATTATACCATAAGACTGCCACGTCCCGGAGTCTATAAGATGCTAACTACACAGATTCAGTCTTGGAGGCATGGATCATTTTCAATGTCCTCAACATCTCATCAATAAAGCCTTGCGGGTCTTCGTCCGGCTTTGACCCAAAGAACTCTGGAGGATTTAAAGTCAGGAAATCACGGGCTCTCGTACTGGCGGAACGATCACTCAGGCCCACACTCTGCCGCTGTGCCTGGGCAGCAACCAATTGCGTCAATAGATGAATAGCTTCGGTCACTTGTTGACCCGAAGCAACTGGTGGAGGAATTGGGACTGAGGCTCCTCCTTGCTCTTGTACATAGGGCGAGGCCTCATTTTGTGATTTGCCCTCCTCTACATTCGCCGGAGTCTCTCTTTCTGCCCGTCTCTTCGTCGTAGCTTTGCCCTTCTGGGCAGCTGTAGCTTTTCCCTTTGGCGGCATTCTAAAATCACAGCACACTATTAGGGAGGATAAAATCTTATACACCGCTCTATCGCACGATCTCATAAGAAGAAAGATGGTCATTTTTCCTAAATGCCCTGTAGCCCCTTGTTTATTGATGTGGCGCGCAACACACCATAAACAAGACTCTACTAGACACGGCTCGTAGACACTTCCTAGGACGAACTACTCTGATACCACTTCTGTCACGACCCAGCCAGGGGTCGTGACGGGTACCCGGGGCTGACCACCGAGCACCGCTCGTTCTACTACTCATCATACTCATTAAGCCTCTTTTTTTTTTCGTTCATAACACTCATAATCATAAGAAAATCATTTTCATTGAAGAACATAAATACTTTTATATACTTAAGCCCTTTGGCTATCAAAAGATAATGTACACATATCTACGTATATACAGTAGTGACCTTGTGAGACCATATAACCCACACATCCGTATCTACGAGCCTCTACTAGAGTACTAGACATATGGACGGGACAAGACCCCGTCGTGCCCAAAATATTTATATATATGTATATACACAAAAGTATAAGCCCGATTAGCACCTCCGGAATAATGGAGTGCTTCTCCAAATCTGTTGATAGCTCCTAAAGGTCTGCACCGTCTCCCTGTCTACCTGTGGGCATGAACACAGCGTCCAAAGAAAACGGACGTCAGTACGAATATTGTACTGAGTATGTAAGACATGAATGAAACAAATATAATAGAGAAATCATAAGTCATGAGCTGAAGGCAAAACCTGCGCGACCTTTAAGGGTGAATACATTTCATACATATATCGCATATACATAATCGTCGTACATGAACCATCATAGCGTATACATATCATGTCACATAATTCATCATCATAGTGCAGTAGCTAATCATACACATAAAACATTATCCGTATTCGGCCACGTAGGGCTCGACAATATCCGTATTCGGCCACGTGGTGGCTCGACGTTATCCGTATTCGGCCATGTAATGGCTCGACAGTATCACATACATATCTTCCATATTCGGCCACGTAGCGGCTCGACCATATCACATGCATCATACAAGGATCAATATATCTCATCATTATCATTGCCGTCACATACATCTTATAAACTTATCATAACCTTTCATTAATGCACACATTTAAATTTAAAGACAATCTATGAAAATCACATCATATTTGTAGCAAGAATTTCGTATAAATATCGCATGATAGTCTTTATAATCTTTGGGCTTAAGCTCATCATTTCCATCATCATTTCTATAGCGTATCTCTTACCTTTATCTCACATGAAATCTTTTATGAACATAGACTCGCAGTTTCTCGAAATATTGGTCATAGGACATACATTGAGGCTTATGAATAATCTATAACAATGTCGGGGTGACGTAAGGTCGAGAGCCCCCGCTTATATTATGAACGTTTATGAGTATCGTGCCTCGCCTTGAAGGAAATAGGGCATAAAGCGAGTGTTAACAAAGATAACATCATTATCCTTATAGGAACATCATGCCACAATTTCTTGAATCGCTAAACTCTAGCTCATTAACATCACCATCATTTTCGTATGTAATTCAATATATTGAAGAACTCATAGGCTTCGTTTTGCAGAAGGATTATATAAGACTTGAAGGATTCATGACTTTTGAAAGAAAAGATAAGCCTTACATACCTTTTCCTTTAGCTATTCTACCGCTTGATCGTTCTTCTTCAATATTCGCATCTTTACCTTCAAGAGAATTCGCATCAACGTCAGTTAATCGACTATAAGAACGCATGACTATTTTCTAAGGAAAATTGGGCAGCATTTCCTTTGTTCCCACTACTTTTCCCATGTTTCATTTCAACTACCAAACTGTTACGACCCGACTAGGGGCCGTGACGAGTACCCGATACTTGTACCGAGCACCCCTTATCTATCATATTACCTTTACCTCATGGCAAGCTGTGTAAATAGAGCCATATTTGTTTTCCTTTCTGAACATTAACATTAGCAGCGTCACCATAAACATAAGTAGTAAGCTTTCCGCTATCGCGTTATACCGGGACGCGAACACTTCAAAATACAACACATCTAACTGTACATAGCTGACTGCGCATATCTGTCTACGAGCCTCTAGACATAGTACACTTATACATAGAAAGGGCCGAGTACTGTCGTGCCCGAATGTACATACACAAAATAGTACCGCTGGAGTGAGGCTCCGAAACAACTGGAGCGCTGTCAAGTGTGGCTGGTAGAGCTCCTAAGGATCACGTCCACCTGTCTGCTGACCTGCGCGGCATGAAACGCAGCGTCCACAAGAAGGGACGTCAGTACGAATAGTGTACCGAGTATGTAAGGCATAAAAGATAATATAAACAGTAACATAGAGTACGATTAACAATATCATAGAGTCATAGGACATATAACGGGGCAGGAAAGTAACCTGTACTTGGGAAGGCCTCCGTTTCAGGCCGGTTATCATGTAGGCTTGTCCTTTTCTCTTTGAGACATTTCTTTCTCGTAGACACAGAAAATAGGATTTATATCGTGTCATATTTTATCATATTATGTGCTGCTCTATCATAGCGTGTCGTATCACGTCATGTCGTAGCATCTCATATCATAGTATATCTTGGCATAGCGTATCATGTCATAGCATTGCCCCTTTTTCAGAACACGGTGTCCCTTATTCGCGTATACAGAAAACAGTACAATTCAGTAAACGGTATCTTTTACTCACATTTACAGACGCCGAATACATCGGCTCTCCCAACCCCCCTCCCCAACGGTGTCCCAACACATCATATCATATATATCATACATCATATATATACAGACGCCGCGTACGTCTCTCCCATATCCCGCGTCCGGGCATCCCGCGTCCAGGATGAAATCCAGCTGAATCAGGTGGTGATAGTAACAGTGGCCCTTCCCCTTTCCCCATATACATATACATGTACATTTACTTCTCTATTATACATATACATGTCGTATATACAAATACTTGTCCTATATACATATACATGTCCATACACATATCCCTGTATCATATAACCAGCATGCACGGGAGTCCAAAGAAAGTTACGTCTATCGGAGTGACATAAAGTCGGTAACCTCCGATTACATTATAGAATACTCGTGATCGCTTTGTCTCACCTTGAAGGAACGAGTATTTTAAAGTCAGACTATCAACGGAGAATAATATTAAAGTAAACGTAGAATGAAATCGTGGGCATCATAGATGACAGTTCATAGACTTTGAAATCTTTAGAAAATAAAGTCATAGCTAGGAAATATAAATGGATTCAAAAATTAGTTTATCATCTTCATGTTTACATAAGATACTTAGCTTAGTCATCTTAGTCATAGAGTCGTTCCGGTAGTACGTATCATAGGCATATCCTCTTATCTAACATCATTGTTATCATTATCGTCATGGAAGTGCCCTCGTTAGAGGAGTCATAGTACTTATCATTGGGTAACGAAATCGGGATCAAAGGTTCCCTTTGGATTCACTTCAAGTAAGTCAAGCAAGACTGTAAGGAAAATCTGAGTGTAACGGGCCCACCTCAGGCCGGATGGGGTGGCGTATATGATTTACATATGTTACGTGTCATGTCATTACTTGTGAGGGTTCTAGGGTAATCGGGTCCCACTTATGCAAGTTCTAAGGGTTTAAGAGGTCTTTCCATCATTTGCACACTTTCTAGTTCAATTCTATTGAACAAAAAGTGGAAAACTTTAGGTGCGGATTCCGGGGACTAGGTGATAGCATCCATGGTAGCTCAGAATTATTGAAGGACGTGGATGAAGATATGGAAGTTCCAAGAAGACCCATGACAAGATCTCAAACGAGGAAATTGCAAGACAAGCTTAATGGGCTACAATCAACAATTCAAAAGTGTCTTGTGATGGAAGAAGAGCTCTAGCCCAATTCAGATTTTTTCCTCAAGTCTTACACTTATTTGGAGGCCCAAATTAAAGTCCAAAGTGAGATGAAATGAGGCCCAAATCATCCCCAAAAGAAGAAGTTTCCAGCAGCCCAAATTGGCCCAAATTAGTTTCTAGAATAAATAATTAATTGTTGTTTTAATCTATGTTGACTTGCATTGGTCCAAGTGTGGGTAGTCTTCTAGGTTGTTTTAATCTATGTTGACTACATTGGTCCTAGTGTGGGAAGTCTTCTATGTTTCTAGGGAAGATAATTCCCATTTATTTCTATTTGGACTAGTTCCTTCCTTTACAACTATATATAGGGGTGATTGTCATCAATTGTAAATCAGATTTTGAAGAATATATTATATTGAGAGTTCTTTTGAACCTTTGTGGCATTACTTTAGGATTTATCTTTCAACCTAACTAGTTCCTAGTTCAAGGTAGTAAGATAATTTCTTCCTTGATATCTTTGATTTCTTTTTGGTATTCTTTCGAAGGCGGTTAGTTCTAAATACTAATTGTTGTCTTAAGTTACTCACAAAGCGGTCAGGATCCTAATCTACTGTTTTTGATTTGTTATCTCAAGTAAAGGCGTTAGATTTCTTCCTATAAATCTATACGTTGTTACTTGGATCTTGTCAAGACTTTAGAACTAACGTTCTTGGAAATTCGTGGATTGTTCCTTCGAATTTCCCATATCTTTTATTTTCTAGTTTTTAGATTCTTTTCTATATTTGCTTCCGCACTTCTTATATTTTAATTATAAATTTGGGATCTCCCTAACCTCGTTATTATCAAGTGTTATCAGAGCGGTTCTATCAAGATTCCGTTCTTGATAATCTTGGGGATTTCTTGAAAAAAAAAAGAGCAAAAAATAAATAAATTTAAAAGTACTGTAGCAGTGAACAGTGACGAAAAAAAAAAGAAAAAAAAAGTTTAGTGTTTGCTCTTCAAGAAATTTCTTCCATTTATTTGTTTTCTAAAGATTAAGATAGAAAACAAGAAGAGGGGATCCTAGATCTTTAAAGCTAAGAAGCAATCAATTTTTTTCTTACTCCTTTTAGCTTGTTAAAAAAAAAAAGTCCTTTTTGTTCGAGTCTTGTTTCAACTAAATTCTAATTCTTTCTAGGATTGGTTCTTCATTTTTTTTAGTGCCCTAAAATTCTATATTTTACTACTAAGGGCTTGATTCTAGTGGGGTTTAATTATAAATCCACAAAGTGTTTTCCCAAAGGTTATTTGAGGGGAAAAAGGCAAGAGTGGGTGAGAATAATTGAGGAAAAAAGCCAAAAAAAAAAAAAACTGAGTGATACATTTTCTTTAAAATAACTATGTCTTTCACAATTGCAAGAATCTATGATTATGAAGGATTGGCCAAGTGCGGCAGTAATCATGTGGTACTACCAAGATTGTGCATGTGTGCTAGTAAAGAAACTTACCTACAATGGGAATACTATATGGAGCATATATTTGCTTGTAACAATTTTTGGGAGATGGAAAAATTGGAGTTTGCCACAAGGGCATTGTCCTTGAAATTACAGAAGATAGTCGATGATTATCGTAATCCTCATTGGGTGAAATTTAATCGGCTACTTTTGACGTGGAGTGATTTAAAGGAGGAATTGAGGCGCATTCATTCTATAACACTGTCCCAAGATGAAGCTAACTCCAAAAGTCCTATTCGTTCCAATAAGATGGTTAAGTATGTAATCTTCCAAGAGGAGGAGTCAAGTTGTGAACAAAAGAGCGACTCTTCATCATGTGTAACTTCTCTTACACTAACAGAAGTTCCTAAACCTCCAGAAAAAAGAGAAGATGAGAGAATAAAAGAACTGAGTGAAAAAGCAAATTATAAGGAAGAGAGATACAAAATTGGGTGGAGTAAGGGAGTGCAAAATGGTAACTCAAGAGAGGAAAAAGGAAAGTTTCAGTTGAGAAAAGCGAGTGAGTTGTCACAAGAAAAGAATGGAGATACAAACAAAAGCAAGACTGAAAAGAATGAGAGTGAAGGCAGAGATGTTAGAACAAAAAGTGTTTTGTTACAAGAATTGAGAGAATCAAAAGAGAGCTTAAGTGAGAATGGTTCTTGTTTATCTTCTAACCTCCTTACTCTTTGTCTTTCTAGTGTTTTTGAATCTACATTGCAGGTTTTGGAACAAGCGCCCATGCGGTCTTTAGAACAGCAAAGAAAAGAGATAAAGACCTTATGTTGCCAAGAAGATTCCGCAAAATTTTCAAGTGCTACATCACATGTAGACCAAGGTAGAGGATCCTTTAAGGAAGCAACTTGTGGTAAAATGGATAAACCTAATACTTTATGTGCTTTAAAAGCCATTGAATGTGAAGGAATTGTAGGTAAGAGTTGTGATAATTCAATTTTTGAATCTGTTGTTTCATCACCTATGGATGAGAGTTATTCTCCTTGTTTAGGTCATTCTTTATTTGACTCTAGTGATGCAGTTGTTGATGAGAACTCATTCATGTCTTAATGTGCACTATGCTACTAATCTTTTAGTTGTAGCAATGGAAGGGGATATGACTAATCTCATTAGTCAAGGTTTTAAATTGTGTGATAACCCATTGTGGGATGATAATAAAGATGAGTTTGCAGTTTATTTTTGTCCACTTTGGGACACCAATGAAGGAAGAAAAGATGGTGAAATTCCCAATGAAGATAATGAGACACATGAAGCTTTTGGTGTCTTAGATATTAAGGAAGTTGAGCTAAATGCAGGATATGGTCACTCAAGTGTGGAAAAGGATAAGTGCTCACACATTGCTAATTTCACAATATCTTTGTCTTGTTTCGTCGATCCTTTTTTGCAGGTTTATTCCAAGCCACTTCTTGAGGAAATTACTTTTGGTCTATATCTTGATTATGGTATATCTAATGGTGAGGTTAAATTATTTAGCAAGAGCAAATATGGTATGTTTTCCTTGTATTCATAAGCTTTTGGTCTAGCTAATGACCCTCTACAATTTAAAGAGCTTATGAATTGTGTTCTTAGTGCTTGTGTTGGTGATTACATTTTCCTGTTAGCTGATGTTATACTTGGACTTTTAAAAGGAGTGTTTGTGCATAAAAATAATAAGTGGATTAAATGGTTGCATGGTCACTACCTTGTGTTACTCATACCAAGTGGTTGTTGTGTTTTTCTACTTATTGTGATTATCATGTTGGTTGCAGGAAAATATCAAGATTCAAGAACGAGAATAATCTTTAAGAGAGGAAGAATGATAGCAACCATGAAGGCTCAAATGCATTAAATAGAAAATAAGGTCACCACCAAGATTCGAGACGAATCTTCTTTAAGAGGGGGAGAATGATAGCATCCATGGTAGCTCAGAATTATTGAAGGACGTGGATGAAGATATGGAAGTTCCAAGAAGACCCATGACAAGATCTCAAACGAGGAAATTGCAAGACAAGCTTAATGGGCTGCAATCAACAATTCAAAAGTGTCTTGTGATGGAAGAAGAGCTCCAGCCCAATTCAGATTTTTTCGTCAAGTCTTACACTTATTTGGAGGCCCAAATTAAAGTCCAAAGTGAGATGAAATGAGGCCCAAATCAGCCCCAAAAGAAGAAGTTTCCAGCAGCCCAAATTGGCCCAAATTAGTTTCTAGAATAAATAATTAATTGTTGTTTTAATCTATGTTGACTTGCATTGGTCCAAGTGTGGGTAGTCTTCTAGGTTGTTTTAATCTATGTTGACTACATTGGTCCTAGTGTGGGAAGTCTTCTATGTTTCTAGGGAGGATAATTCCCATTTATTTCTATTTGGACTAGTTCCTTCCTTTACAACTATATATAGGGGTGATTGTCATCCATTGTAAATCAGATTTTGAAGAATATATTATATTGAGAGTTCTTTTGAACCTTTGTGGCATTACTTTAGGATTTATCTTTCAACCTAACTAGTTCCTAGTTCAAGGTAGTAAGATAATTTCTTCCTTGATATCTTTGATTTCTTTTTGGTATTCTTTCGAAGGCGGTTAGTTCTAAATACTAATTGTTGTCTTAAGTTACTCACAAAGCGGTCAGGATCCTAATCTACTGTTTTTGATTTGTTATCTCAAGTAAAGGCGTTAGATTTCTTCCTATAAATCTATACGTTGTTACTTGGATCTTGTCAAGACTTTAGAACTAACGTTCTTGGAAATTCGTGGATTGTTCCTTCGAATTTCCCATATCTTTTATTTTCTAGTTTTTAGATTCTTTTCTATATTTGCTTCCGCACTTCGTATATTTTAATTATAAATTTGGGATCTCCCTAACCTCGTTATTATCACTAGGGTTGTCCCCGAGGCTCGTACCCGACTTATTACATCTAAGACATGCCATAGAAAGAAGGGTGAAGCCTTACATACCTCTTTCCGCTCCTTTTGCTACTCCAAATTCACATTGCAATCTCGTCAAAATCTGCAATTTGGTCATGTTTGCCGAAACTCTTATTAGGATACTTAGAGTTAGAATCTTAAGGAAACACTTGGCTACCGAAATTTCGGCAGCATTTCCTCTGTAAATACACCATCCTCGACATTCAACATAGCCAAATCCTCATCAATCACAATCCGGGAATTCAAACCCGGCCAAACTATCAATATAAATTCAACAACCACACTAGCGATTCACATATTTGATTAAAGATACATGATATCGATTTACTACTTTCTTCAAAACCTTCGGACTCCAATGAACACAATAACAATCTTATAACATATTCCAACAACACCATTCTAATATCATTATATTTCATACATGCAAGAACATAGCATTCAATTCACATAACCTTCCAAAACAAGCTTCCAATTACTACTATTCCACTAAGCTCACTAGGCTTCCATTTGTAATATAATCTCCACAACACAACGACCAACATGCTAAATAAAACTTACTCACTATCCGTTCATAATTCACCAACATACACGGTCACATACACCATGCACACACACGGCTTCATCATGCCTTCACAACTACAATCTCTCCAAAATCATTCAACTTCCATTTTTCACATAACATTCACAACAATACAACCAAACACTAGACAAAATAATTAAAACATGTTTCTTACACATATATGCACATGCACGGCCACATACTATATTCCTTTCCTTCATGAATTTCATCCATTTTAGCATACTACAACACGTATAAATCATTCATAACACATAAAACAAGATAAAAACTCACCTTTCTTCTTCAACTTCTTACTTGACTACAACTTGGCAACTTGTATGATTATGATTTTTTCTTGCTTCAACAACAACTCCACCTTGTTAAGGACCCTCTAATTAGTAGAAATTGATTTTTGAAGGAATTTTTGTCAACTTTTCTTGTTGGTTTACCCTTGGCCGAAATGGCCTTCAACTTTTCTCCTTCTCTTTCTTGTTCTTTCAATTTCTTGAAGCTTCTTGAATATTATGTGATAAAGATGACTTTGTCATCTTTTATTCTTGAAACTTAAATTCCCACATGGGCCTAGCCCATGCCATAGCCGGTTGGGCCTCTATTTTTTTTTTTAAAAAAATTTCAAGCCCAATTATATTTTGGGCTAGTTCTTGTAATTCATGAAAATAATTTTTCCGAATTCCAAATTTACCCTTCGTCTTCTTCCATATTCCCAAGAGTCATATTGCAACTTCCCTTTATGCTCTTGACCTTTCTCATTATCTTCACTTCTAGATTTTTCATAAACAACTCATGTGCCAAACAAAATAAAATGTGGCCTTGCTTGTTGTCTTCCCGCGATTGTCTTGAATTATCCGATTGTATAAAATGTGGGATATAACACAAACATTCACAACAACACTCACAATATCGTATCAACAATCGTCATTTATCTACATTTACCACATTCCACCCTTTTTCTCCAATTTCTCCACATTTATGGGTTTTAGCTCATCATCACATTTTCTTATACATCACACCTATTTTATGGTCTACACGTGATTTATAACATATTTATACTCCCCACTCATCAACATTCATAATTCAATTCAACTATGACACTATTTACATTTTATGACCCATTTACTACACTCTTCTACAATCCAAGTGTTTCAACGTATAAATACTTCAATCATCATGAGAAAGTCATAAAACTTACCTTAGATGTGGTAGGAACAAGCCTTGAGTAGCAATACTCTTCTATTCCAAAAACCCTACTTCACTTCCTTTGCAATTTCTTGGTGTAGATGAACTTTGATGAGTTTCACACTCTTGATTTCATGGTTTTAGTGTTGTTGATCACTAATTTCCCTTAAATTCTTGTGGATGAAATCTTTGGAATGTTCTAGAGTTCTCTTGAGTTGTGTAGATGAGAAATGAAATAAAATGAGCTTAGGGTCCCTTTTTAATAACTCAAAATCTGATTTTTAATGAACAACAGTCGGGGTGTACAGTGCTCGTAAACCACAGTTTACGGACCGTATACTAGTTTACGGGCCGTATAACGTGGTCGTATTTAAGCATATCAAAACAGAAAGGTTTGCTGGAGGACATAATGGTTTACCGCCACAGTTTACGGGCCGTATTTCAGTTTACGGTCCGTAAACTGGGACGTATTTTACCATTTAAACTTTGGACAAAAAGTTGCAATTTTTGGAACATTGGAGGACGATAACAGTATACGGTCCGTAAATCACTTTACGGGTAGTATTCTGTTTTACGACCACTGGCTGAATTGAAATTCTACAACTTTCTTATTTCCAAAAATTCATGAATCGTCATTCCCTACGTAGGAAAACATCGTACACTCATACTTTTCGTTGGTCTATTCATTGTACGTTCACGGAGTAATTTCCGAGGTGTAACAATATGCATATAAAAACCCTTACAATTCAGCCCATAAACAATTCTAACAATCCAACAACCCTTCTTGATCCTTTTCCAATCCAAATCGTTAACGTTTTAAGATTATATACCAAACAACCCAACACACGCTTTGTATACGATACGTTATACACTTCGTTCTTCCAAATCTAGAATCCACATCAACGACAACACGACCACAACATGAATAACAACATATGAACATAAATCATACTTTTAATCCTTTCAACCCACAATTTCATATAACAACAATTTCATGCAATTTCTTACTTCCAATTTCACCCAATCCAATTTTAATCCTTCCATTACAACACCATTAATAATATTATACCACAAAATAAGAAAATCTTACCTTAATTTACTCGGAGGAATTTCTACACTTATTTGCTCCAATTTCACAATTTCTTCTTCCTCAATTCAATATCCAATGTTGCTATCACCTCCTTGAACTTGTAATTCACTTGGAACTTGATCACGATATGCAACAAAACAACTTTGCTCAACAACCATGGCTTGCCGAGAGGTTGGCAGCCATGGAAGTGTTCTTTTTTTTTTCTAAGTCTTAATTTGTAAAATGAAATCAATTGCTAAATTGTTCATCACTCAATTGTATATATATAGTGCTCCTTATATTGACACGTGCCCCCCCCCCCCCCCCTTAATGACTCACCAAATGATTTCTTGAATTATATATATTTTATTTCGGGTGGGGCCCACAAATAGTAATTAAATTAATTAATTTTAATTAATCATTAATCCTTACTTAATAATCTAAAATAATTAATTAGTCCCTAATTTCCAATTATATTTCTACACTAAATAAAATTTATAAACAATGTGTGTACTGATTAAAATTGAAAATTAAAAGTTCCTATTTCATATCCGAAAATAATCCCGTCTTTAACTTAAGTCAATTAGCTTGCGAATTACTCGACCTATAGAAATACGGGGTATAACATCCTTCCCTCCTTTAGAACATTCGTCCTCGAATGTTAAACTGGTCCAGAACTCCCAATACTTTCTCAAGTGTTCTCTTATTTAATTATGCCCTTCACATACCTCTTCCATTGGTCGATTCGCTATAATTCACTATAACGCATTCCAGGCCTCTACATAGTCATTCCTGTAATATTTCCTCTTTCTGTTGCTTCTCGAGGTAATTATTCCACGTCGTTGTCCTTACTCTCCTCTTTATTTCGCAGTCGGTTGTCGGTTGTATTGCGAGCTCTTTTGCTGAAGTGTTACTCTTTCTCTTGTCTCACACTGTGCAGTTGTACTGTCACTGATTGATTCGGACTTGTATTCATGGTGCACTTAGTCATAACTCGACTCTTTCTTTTCCTATAGTTGAGTCCTTAAGATGATATATCGTTCACTTCACTTCACCTTCTATTCTTTAAATAAGATCTTGTAATGCGCAGACATCCTCATCGGTTTATTAGACTCTGCAATCCTTAGAGTATTTATACCTCTGGTAACGTATAGACCCTTCGTAACTTTACGAATAAAATGAAATTTTCCAAGGTGAAATTTTACTTCAATAACCTTATATTGCCCTGCTGTTCCAGCCTATATTCTGGAATCTTCAGCCTCCGGTATCGCTTCTCAACTTTCTTTTTAACTGTCATTTTGCTTTTAGCTCTTAATCTCGATCTTTAGAGTTGGCTACCAAGTAGCGCTGGAGTTCCCTCATTTTATAACTTCACATAGCCGCTCTGTCTTTTGTCAATTGGTATAACTCCGAAAAAGTTCTTGATTTGACATATAAATTCACTGTCTTATAATAACCGGCTCGTCCTGCTCGTCTCGTTTAAGCTATTTCACTATTTCTCTTAACCCAACTTGTAACATTTTAGGCATATTATCTTGTGTCGTTTCTTTATCTTTACTTTAAACTCTTCTATTGCCCCTTTACTTAAATTTTCTCTTAGTTCTCCTATCACGAATCATATTGCAATCTTTACAAGAGTATGTGTAGGTGCTCAAATCAGTCCGAGAAATACCTTAGCATCGTCTCGCTAGTCTTCATCTTTACCTTGCATTTTACTCTTGTATCTTACAATTGGTATCAGCGTAAATCTTCGGCTCAACCATGGTCATGTCCTATTTTCCCTCAGAACTAATTCTATCTCGGTAATTTGGCTCAAACCACCTTACGACTTTCCTTAATGTATCCAAAATATCATAATCACGTTGTTAGTACTGAATCCTTATTCTTCTTATCAAGTACTCACTTGGTCTCATTCTTAGCACACAAATATTCGTAGGTTGCATAACTATTCTTGTACAACTTGTATAAAGTGTATCTAATCTTAGTCAGAGTCTTCCCTTTTCCTGGTCCATTCCGCTGTACATATCCGTACTAAAACTCATTCATAGCCTTTCTTGTCATACTCCTTTCCTTTCCCTTCTCCTTTGCTACTTATGTGTCACAATGTCATTAGCCAATAACTCCGTTGCCAACATTTTAACCTCTAATCCAGTATAGCCTTGCTATCTTTTATAATAACTTTTTAAGTTACTCGTTACCATTCTCTTGTCGCATTCTCCCTTTTTATAAGCATATACTTTCTAATGTTATATTATCCAAGGTCCTTTCAAATAATTCTCAGCACTGTCTCAAATACCATCTTGACTACTATTTGTTTATCGCTGGCCCTCAGATCTTACCAACTTGTTTCAGCATGGGATCTCACTTGAAGTTTGAGTATCCATATTGGATATACTATAGTGTTAATTGTTTCCATTTGTACTTACTTTGCTTTCACCCGCTTCCCCCCTTTGGGGTTGTACTTATACCATATCCATGTCTTTTCTTTATCATTTATAACTTTGATTCCCCACGTAAAAAACCTCGACCAAATCACGAAGCGATGAGAACTCTCGATACATAGTACAAAATCTTATCTAATGGTTGGTACTCGAGTAATGCAATTAACGTAGCGATTTATCCAAAGCCACATTCCATTTATTCCGATCAGGAATTAGCTAGTGCTTATAGTCGTTTCAAATTCTCAATTAGGTAGCACTTATATTTTGATGATAAATGTCCCAAGCTTTCCTATAACACTATCTTTATCCCAACGGATATCATCTGTTTCTTCTAATGAATTCACAATACATCAGTTGTTTCGCAAATCCACAATCCTTGTCCTTTAAGGATTTCATTATTTCCGAGGTGAAGTCACATACACGCAGTACTCCTTTATGCCTCATGCTCTTTCACCCTTATTGTATACCCAACGCTAACTTCTAACTTACTCAAAATCATATCAAATTCGTTTAATAGTGGTCTTTTCTTATCACCTTCTCGTCGTACTACATCTTAAGTTCGTAGCTATATATTTCCCTTTTATCCCATACTCATACTCAATTAATTACGTCTGTCTTGAGTGCTTCCTTTAGTGTTCCTTCCATTTCTCCAGTCTATGTCCATCTTTTATTTTGTGCACGAGGAATCTCATACTACCCCTGTATACTTCGGAAAACACTACTTCTACATAACCCCTTTCTCACTTTCAAGGTATATTCTGTTCATCCCTATTTGTTCTTATCATACCAGTCATTTCTGGCACTCATTCTGTCTCGGTGCTCATCTTCCTTTAGTTCGGTCTTTCACAATTATGTCGCTTATATTACTCGTTTTCATAGCTATACACGTCATAACACATCGCTACACTGTAATCCCACTCGCTTTCTTCTTATCTTCTTCTTTCAATTAACTTCTTCTCTTCCTATGCTCGCTTTCACTTTCGTTACCACTTGATCTCTATTCTGAACTTTCCCTATAGGACTTTGTAAGTTTTTTTTTTTAATTCGTTCTATATTTGCTTTTCCGTTTCACACTGATCACATCATATCCTTTAGTTGCTTCCTCGCTAGGGTTTACTCATTTCTATAACAATCCTTATGGTATTCACATTACATCCTGTTCGTAATCCATCTAATAACGTAACACTTCCTAACCTTATTCACGATTGTTACTATGTTTTAATTGCACTCTGTGGAGGCGTATTAACCCTTCACCCTTTCTGATCAATCTTATCCTTAATATCTCACAAGTTGTCTTATCAATACCTTCATAATTTGTCATAATTTTTCCTCCTCCGTACTTTTACCTCAATCATACTATTACTCCTTTTAACTGTAAACTCGTCGTAATTTATCCCTACTTATCGGTTCACTCGATACCTCAATAAAATGTTTTGTTAAGATTTGCCACCTTTTTCTAAATCATCCCTTAGTATCACAAGCCCTTTCGAATTATTCTAGCATTTCATCAACAACATATGAAACACATGATCCTGGACAGGCCTCAAGTTTGAGTTTTCCTTCCACAAATTCCATCTCCATAGTTGATTAAGAACTAATAAAATGTCACCATGAAGCATTCTCCAACCACCACCAGAAGAAAACTAGAATTCGACAAGCACCACAGGACTTCTAGTGCTTGATTCACATGGTTTACCTCCAGATTTATTCTTGAGTTGTGAACGAATCATTTAGTTCATAAACTACTTGTTGTATGCTCTGTATTCTTCCAACGAAGTGAAACTTAATTGCTGGACGTTTTTGCCCTTCAATATGAGCTTTCTAAGGTAAATATGTGGCTGGAAAGTATTCTGGTCCGTTCAAATGAATTCCAAACTTTGCTGCTCATATATGCTTCTTCGAAATAAAATTTCCCAAGTAAGAATGATGCCTCTTACAGATGACATGGAGGGTATCTCTTAAAGCTTTAATCCAACATAATAAATTTACCATATCGATATCGACCTCATAATTACTATTACTATCAATTCAACCGTTAACTTTATTTCTTGAAGTCAGACGTACTTGCAACTTAGTCAAATCTTATCATCACTGTTGACATGACCTTTCAAGACATATCACGAACTTATATCTCATCCTCTTTTTATTTCTAGGAAAATTTTGGCAGAGTTTCCCCTGTATTTCTTACTATCCTAAAACCTGCACGCAGGAAATACCAACAATACCTCACAGGGCCAACATATATACGTATATATCATATCATAGCCACACAGGGCTCCCAATTTCAAGTAAAAAGTATAAAGGTGTCGGAACTTACCTCACACATCGCACCTCGGGACGTACCTGATCCTCTAACGATCTGTCCTGTTATACCTTCCTATTACCTCTCATTTCATTCTTCAACTTTACATTTCAATCATTCTTCAACTTTACATTTCAATCATACTTCAATATTCTTACCTTATCCGACATGCATCTTTCGCACCGTTGCTTACCTGTGTACTTTGTAACTTCCAATATCATCGGTCACTTTCTTCTGTCGATGCCGTTCTTCAGCTGAAATCAAGGGTTAGTAAAAAGGAATTTCATTTCCTATGGCTGGGCTCTATCGCACGATCTTAGATATGAAAGAAAGGTAACATCCTAAATGTCATGTAGCTTCCTGTTTATAGATGTGGTGCACAACACATCGATAAACAAGACTCTACTAGACACGGTCTGTAGACACTCCGAGGAAGAACTGCTCTGATACCACTTTTGTCACGACCCAACCCCATGGGCCATGACTAGTGCCCGAGCTGGACACTCATATACATATCTACTAGATATAGTCAAACTGAATCTATGAACAATATGGAAACTTGCAAAAGAACTCCAAAGGTTCATAACGTCAACATATATATATCCAGATAAACCGTCTCCTGAGGAGTCCACTAATCAAATCATAAAATGATACGCAAGCCGACGAGGCTGCCACTACATATAAATGTCATATGCAAGCCGACAAGGCTTCCACTACATATCAATATCATACGCAAGCCGACAAGGCTGCCGCTACAGACGAACATCATATCATAGCACATCGTAGAGACACAGCTGAACAGAACTTATACACAACCCACACATATGTCTACAGACCTCTAAGAGTATCAACAGTGAAATATGATGGGACAGGGCCCCGTCGTACCCCTGGATAAACATATATATATATATATATATATATATATATATATATATATATATATATCATAAGATCTGTACCAAAAGTCTAAACTCCGGAACAACGGAGCTCTCCAAGATAGCTGAGTAGGAGTCCTAAGCTGAAGGGTCACCAAACCGACTATCTGTACCTGCGGGCATGAAACGCAGCCCCCCGAAGAAAGGGGGTCAGTACGGAATATGTACTGAGTATATAAAGCATGAAATACAGTAAAGAGAATCATACTGAAATAGAGATTACCAGAAACAAGTATGACTTTTAATACATCAATACACTTGCTTCATGAAATGAAAATCATGCATATCAATATCATATATCATATCCGGCCCATTATGGGACTCAGTGAATAAGGTCGCCACATACCATCCTTGGCGCCCTAAACACATCATAACCCCATAAACACATCATAACGCCATAAACACATCATAACACCATCACATCATTGCATCATCACGCCATCACATCATAACACCATCATATATATATATATATATATATTGTATCCCGACCCTCTAGTGAGTGGCTCGGTGAACAATGTAGTGAAATTGTGCACGAAAACATATCCTGTCCCAGGACTCAGTGAAAGACATATTGAGGCAGGCACGAGTAGAGTAGTGAGCAACCATATGCAAATTAAAACATTATCAAAGACTCAATGGAATAATCAAAACGAACTATTATTTGAAAATCAAGACAATAGTCATATCAAATATCTTTCGAATGTCATAGTGGATTATATCAAAATAGAACTCCTGGAATCATATTCACGTATCAAGATATAATAAAATAGCTTCTGGAATCAAGAACAGTAGCCATCCTAGTGGCTCTAAGAATAGGAACTTCTTTGGAATCATATACATATCGTCTATTCATTTCATAAAGATCATGCCAAAAAGAAAGGAGGGTTAACTTTACATACCTGTTAAAGGTTAATCGTAATCCCGTTCGCTTCGTCGCCCCTTTAGCCTATTTAATATGAAAGTAACGCTATCGTTAGTAAACTATACTTCCTAGCTCATAAATCTGTAACCAATCGCTTATAGGACTCATTCTTTAATTCATACTTTCTTGATTAGGATTTTCATTAGTTAAGAACTTAACGGAAATCGGGCAACATTTCCCCTATATACTCGCCTAACCCGAACTTCCAATTAACCTCCTGTGATCACATAAATACCAACAATGACAGTAATAGAGATATGCATATAAAAACCCTTACAATTCAGCCCATAAACAATTCTAACAATCCAACAACCCTTCTTGATCCTTTTCCAATCCAAATCGTTAACGTTTTAAGATGATATACCAAACAACCCAACACACGCTTTGTATACGATACATTATACACTTCTTTCTTCCAAATCTAGAATCCACATCAATGGCAACACGACCACAACACGAATAACAACATATGAACATAAATCATACTTTTGATCCTTTCAACCCACAATTTCATATAACAACAATTTCATGCAATTTCTTACTTCCAATTTCACCCAATCCAATTTTAATCCTTCCATTACAACACCATTAATACAATTATACCACAAAATAAGAAAATCTTATCTTAATTTACTCGGAGGAATTTCTACACTTATTTGCTCCAATTTCACAATTTCTTCTTCCTCAATTCAATATCCAATGTTGCTATCACCTCTTTGAACTTGTAATTCACTTGGAACTTGATCAAGATATGCAACAAAACAACTTTGCTCAACAACCATGGCTGGCCGAGAGGTTGGCAGCCATGGAAGTGTTCTTCTTCTCTTTTTTTTTTCTAAGTTTTAATTTGTAAAATGAAATCAATTGCTAAATTGTTCATCACTTAATTGTATATATATAGTGCTCCTTATATTGACATGTGCACCCCCCCCCCCCCCCCCTTAATGACTCACCAAATGATTTCTTGAATTATATATATATATATATATATATATATATATATATATATATATATATATATATATATATATATATATTTATTTATTTTGGGTGGGGCCCACAAATAGTAATTAAATTAATTAATTTTAATTAATCCTTACTTAATAATCTAATCATAATTAATTAGTTCCTAATTTACAATAATATTTCTACACTAAATAAAATTTATAAACAATTTGTGTACTAATTAAAATTGAAAATTAAAAGTTCCTATTTCATATCCGGAAATAATCCCGTCTTTAACTTAAGTCAATTAGCTTGCGAATAACTTGACGTATAGAAATACGAGGTATAACAAGTATTATGCATTCATTCTCATTCCTCATGCTTATATCTATGTTGATGTTCCAAATCGGGGGTGAGGATATGACCTATCTTGTGGTTTGTATAAGGCATATTTGACAGGGGTTGAGGATGTGGCCTACTTGTGAACTCGTGATCCGAGGTCTGTTCCGGAGCGAGTGGACTCGTGATCCGCGGCCTATTCCGGAGTGAGTGGTACATGGACACCATGGGTCTCTCGCGGGTCATGACTATCATATGAACAAGGCCTTTTGGATGTGTGTACAGGTTTGAGATATTTGGTCAGTGCATTGCATTGTATCGCATTGCACATCATTACAATTTATCCTGCAATATCATATGACTCTTTATTTCTTATTTGGTATGGGTTGTTTGTACCATTGTTGTGGCATAGATTTGACTATGGACTGGACCATATTGTAGATTAGTGACTTTGCCTAGGTTCAGAACTTGGATTCGTGATTATCGATTTGAGATTATTGAGACTCGACAAACTTGTGGTTTAAAAGCTTCACCTAGGCTTATGACTAGGGAAGTGAATTTTTGTATGACGTATGTGTGGGTGGAAGTTCTTGATTATTATGATAATGTGATTTATGAGTATGCTTGATTGCCTATCTGCCTACTTGTTGATTTCTTTCTTCATATAGGTGAACTAATTGTTGTAGGCCTATGATACCTACCCGTACTTGTTGTTTGTACTGATGCTACTCTTGTTGTGCTCTTCTTTTGAGTGCAGAGTCTGTTACTAGTTCTAGTTCCCATCCTCGAGAGCGATATGAGTCTACTTGACAGAGATTCTAGGATGAGCTTTTGGGCTAGATCCACAACCCGGAGACTCTTCTTTGTATTTAACTGTCTACTTTGTAATCCTGAGACAATATTGATATTTCGAGATTTGTACTTTCTATCAGACTTGTATCTATGTAATAGTGGCTCTTGTCCTAGTCCATATCAGATTTTGGGGTTATTATTACTTCCGCACTTATCATTGATTTAATTTGAATCTGCTAGATAAATCATTATTTATTTTCGTATAATTCTAATAAATGACTAAAATGATTTGGGAATGGTTTTCATACCTGGGGGACAGTGTAGGTGCCATCATGATTCACGTATTGGGAAAAAACCATATGGTCAAACCCCAAAATAAATTGTGTTCCCGAATTATCCATAACCCTACGAGTTCAGATCTATCCGTAAATTCAAATTCAACCGCAAATCGATAGTCAAACCATCAATTTTTACTCTCTTAAATCTAGGGCAACCCCCTCTCCTCCCCGAATTTCTACATCTAAATTCCATAAATTAGGTATTAAGTTTAATAGGTAATCATCATATTTATCCAAACAAGTTTAGGTCAATTATTCTGGCTTTTGTAGATGAAAACCCCTATTTGATTCTTGTTAACCCGAACTTACAAAACCTCAAAATGGTGAAATAACTCAAAAATTCCGTTTCATCTCCTTTTTATACATGTAACGACCTTTAGTGTCACCTTACTACCTTAGCACAACTGCATCCAATGGGGGAATAGAATACTCAGCGTGACAGAGACTGCCCACACCCTGTCCCTATATGATGGCACCATGTGCACGCGATAATGCCCTGTTCGCGCTTAGCCTTCAGCGGAAATGCACCTTGCATGCGCGATGGTGCTGACAAAATTTTCCCTTCACCGCGATTGCGCTCTAGCAATGCAGTTGCACTCATACCAGAATTCATCTGAACCCCTCAAGCTCAATCCAAACAACCCAAATAAGTTCTAAATGGTCAATATAACTTGTACAGAGTCTCAAATCATAAAATATATCATTTTTCCAAATACGTGTCATGGCTCGAACCTTGATCTGGACGGATCGACACTCGGAGCCTTAACTTGACCGAACTAATCTCTACATGACATATGACTTGAGACATACATACAGTAAGATGAAATAACTTTCATAATATAAAATCTTTAAAAGAATTTCCATTCATGTATAAGAAGTGATCAATGAAGGCTTCTGTGAGATGCATTATCCCATTGGGAATCTTCACAGGACTCATACCACACAACAACAACTTCCTTCAACTGATAAGCGACAAATTCAACTGCCTCAACTTCGGTAGCATGCTCACTCAGAGAGTCCTTTGAATCTCATCAATGATGTTTTAAGGGTCCTCATAAGGATTGGACCTTGTGAAAACTGGAGGGCTCATACGAATATATTCTGTGATTTTGGAGTTTGTGATCCTTCATGAGAACCAGCACTTAGAGGTGTTGTTTCTTGAAGCTGAGACTGAGTAGTAACAATCTGGATGAGCAGTTGAATAACTACCCTAATGTTGATATTAGAAGAGCTTGCAGTTGCGCAACTGTCATTGAGGCTTCCATAGGCCTCTCAGTAGGAGGTGTAGATGAAATCTGAGGTGTCTGGCTAGATGATAGACCTTGGGCCCTAGTTCAAACTCCCTAATTCTGAGGTAACCCACTGGAGTCCACTTCGGGGGTAGCATTGGCCCTTTGAATCGCAGTTAATTTCTTTTTTTGTAGGCATATTCTGAAAGAAACGTAGTAATGCACGAATTAGAATCATTCCTTAAGGCATAGATCTATTGAACGATCTAAAGTATGAAAGAAGGGTAACATTTTATAAATATCCTATAGCCTCCTAATTATAATAAGTGTGGCGAGATACACACCCATAAGTAGGACTCTATTAGACACGGCTTCAGAGACTCCCTAGGATACTTGAACCTAGTGCTCTAATATCGAAGTTGTCACGCCCCAAGCCTTGGCATAGGCAGACTTGCATTCGGTTCCTTAACTTGATCAAGGGACCTAACTCTACATGACATATGACTTGACACATACATACAATAAGATGAAATAGCTTTCAGTATATAAGTCTATAAAAGAAATTCGATTAATAATTAAGTTCGTTAAGTTCAAAACATTAAGACATGAAGTGAAATAGAAGTAACGTCAACATATGCATAACTGGACCAACGTAGTTTATGAAGCCTATACGACATAACATGAATAGAAGCGTTACCAGGACAAGGTCCCAACATACTGAAAACTAATAATACAAAATAAGGAAGACTATGCCTCAAAGATCAACTGGGGCTCACCAATGGCTGAAAAGTGCGGAAATCTAGCGTAGTATCGTGTCACCCTAAATATCTGTACCTGCATCATGACATTTAGCGCTGCCGGAAAAAGGGTCGTAAGTACTATGGAATAGTAATCATATGTAAACCATGACGAAATGAAATAATGGGAAATGAAGGAAAGCGAAACCCAACAACAGTATGAATAAAGCATGAAGAGATAAGTAGCTCTGACATTAGGATAAGCTTAATGTTTACATCATTAAACGTAAGGTAAATCTTTTAGTGGGAGTTTCTTTAGTAACCTACATACCACCATGTGAGCACATGGAGTCCGATCTCGGCCTGATAGGCTATGCCATATCACCACCTTGCCAAGGTGATGAGACATACATAAATATTATTAATAACAATTGGATCCATATCAAAAACATCATTAGGGTAACATGAAGAAATCACCCAAACCAAGTCACAAGTACACATGCCTTCTCGGTTAACAACTAATACTCCCAAATATTAGCATATAAAGATGGTTCGATGGCCCATAAACACGTTTAATATTTCATCATGATGTGAAGCATATCATAAGTGAGTGAATCATAGGATCATCATATTTCTATCTTTGAAGATGTATCAAAAGTTGAGTAACTATCATATTATTGACACAGAAACATTAGACTCATGGAATGGAAGATAATAAGAATCCAAGGATTACATAAGGAGTTAATGACATTCGAAGTGTAACACATCAACAACATTCGACATTTCATAATTGAAGGCATAACTCGCGTATTGAAGAGAATACATTTGTCACGCCCCAAACCTGGGTGAGGCGACCGACACTCGGTGCCTTAATTTGACCGAGCGAACCATCTATATGAGAACTTATGAAAATACTTATGAACGTGAATCAAATGATAAAACATTTTGAATAAATAAATGAAAGGTGCCACTAGCACATCTATATCTGTAAGTAGGCCATCAGGCCTGAAACATATGAGGAATATAAAATTTACATAAGTGACCCACAATTCATGTCTATGGAGTCTCTGCAATGGCTGACACTATGAAACTATCATACTGTCGGGACAGGGCCCGACCTGTTACACCTCAAAAAATTTCGCATCGTTTGCGTCGTAAGTAAACTAACGTAAGCTCGGAGAGGTCATGGAACCCTTATAAGGTTAAGGAATATGTTTAACAAGTGTTAAGCAAGTGTCTACAAGTTTCGGAGTCAAGTGAATTAAAGAAATTAAGTTTGTCGAAATTTTGGAAAACTTGACAGAATTTTGGAACGAAAAATTTGGTCCAACTTGAGAGAGGTATATCTCCTAAAATATGACAAGTTGTGGAATGCATAACCTATGGAAATTCAAGCTCAGCGAGTTTTTTTTCCAATGCAACTGACAGATCGCAATTCTGAGAAGTACGGCCCGTACAAAAATGTACGTCCCGTATATTTGGGACGTACTTTACCCGAAATTTCCAGAAAGTTGAAATTTTTTACCTTCCAAGTACGAGCTGGAAAGTATTGGACGTACTTTGAAGTACGGCCCGTACGTTGCCCAAATTTTTCAAAAACTTGAAAGTTGGTGGACACTTCCTATAAGTTGATTTCCCACGGCTTGGGGTCATTTTATGTCATCAAAACATATCCCAAATGTCTCTCTAAGCTCTCTCTAACATCCATAAGCAAATCGATCTTGCAAGAAGAATCAATTTTGTCATCTAAAGGATCAACTAGTGTTTGAGCACCTTTATTCGATAATGCACTATCATTCGAAGCACAAATGTCAACACTAGGTGGACACAAATCGGCCTTACAAGAAGGATAAATTCGGTCATCAATAGGATCAACTAGTGTGGGGACACTTTCAATAATGGCATTACCAATAGACGACAAAGAAGCTTTAGGCTTAACGCACGATAAGGTAACTTTCATACTTGACTCGGCATTAAAATCACACAAAGATATAGGAGTATAAGGATGAATGATCTTACCTTGATTTTCACGTAAGCTCCTTTGACCAATGGAAGGAATGGTTGGGGCCGCCGTCCTTGCCTTTAAGCATGGGGTTCTCTCAAAAGAGGTACCCTTCAAAGATTTATTTCTTCTCACATGAGGCTTGGGATATTGGCCTCTCAATATCCTTTTCATGTCCTCCCAAGTCTTGATTGGACTCCTCACTCGTCTCCCACAACATTTCACATACTCCCAATATTGGACAAGCTTTGAGTCAAAAGTTTGGATGGCTAAGTCCATCTTCATTTCTTGCGAATAGTTGTAGCTAGTGAAAATTTCATCTATTATGGACTCCCATCTCTCATATTCTTCTCCACTAGCTTCCTTAGCTAAGGTAGGCCATTTCACATAGGTATCTCGCACTTTTGTACTTGGACTCTTCCTAGAAAGTATGCATGGAAAGAGAAATTTTCCATTCTTGTCCACTACAAATCGATGCCACTCTTGCTCATATGGGATCTCATGCCTTTGAAACCAAGGGCCACCTAAACATACGTGACAAGTATCCATTGGAAGCACATCACACCAAACCTCCTCTTGGTACTCACCAAGTGAAATGAATACCATCACTCTCTTATCAACCCAATACCCTCCCTCGTCATAGTAAGGATTTCTCCTAATCACACAAGGTAGCCTTAACTCTTCAGCCGCACGAGGGGTGATGAAATTGGTGTAACAATCGTCATCAAGCACAAGGATTCCCTCTTTACCACAAAGGTTCACCTTGGTCTCCATGAATCTCCTCTTTGGAACCACCTTCTTTTGTATAGGACGACTCCAACTAGTACTCACATTCCCACTCATGCCCCTTTGCTTCGGATAGGAAGTACTACAAGAAGAAGCATATGCATGCCCACTAGAAGTCCTTCCATAATCAACATTAGCACTTCCACTACCTCCATAGACATACCCTCCACGAGTCCTATTTGTATAAAGATTTTCACCAGAAGATCCATAAGACACATGCGAAGGAGAGTCATACCTCGAGTCGTCTTCATCTTCATGATGTATAGCACAAGAATATTCTGCTTCATTATCTTCACCATGCGAATCACAACAAGGGTCTTCATCCCCATCTTCCTCGGGAGACACATGAGTACCACTCTCTGCACATTCTCCTTCAAAATAGTAATTCTCCCCTCGAATTTCCTCATAATCACCATTTCCTATATATGTCTCATATTCCCCATCGTCACACTCTTCATAGCTCCCATAGTCCTCCCCTTCATAACTACAACCATCATCGTCATAACAGTCATAATCGCCACCACATGAATCGGAATCCATGGAGAAGTACCTGCAAAGAACACTTAGCAAACACGTTAGTAGTAAAGAAACCTCACCACACTCGTGTTTACACTCGTTTGTGCTCGGCTAGCACCACTCAAATGAACTCACACACTCTTGCCTTTTACCACTCAAATGGATTAGTCGATGTTGATTCTCGATTGGATTCGGATTCGGTCGCTTGCAAGGTGCACAATTGTTACTCGAGATCGGAGTGGATTCTTGTAGACTCAAGAAGAACGAGGACGACTCAATTAAAACAAAAGCACGAAAGAATTGGCACGAAAGAAATGCGGACACAAGAACTAGCAAACACAAGTAGGAACAACTACTAAATGGCTACTAGTTAAGAGACACAAGAAAATGTAATGCAAAAATCGGGAAAATAACTAAAATTTCGGGCCCGGGTAGGTGATAATTTGAAAACACGACCGGGAAGCCCCAAGTGATCCAAGGTATCAATTTGAAATAACGGAAATTTTTAAATTTCGCAGATGATGCAACCAAGGTGTCAACGCTCTGTCATAGGATGCGACATAAGATGCGACTCGCATGTTCAACATGCGATGGAATATGCGAGTCGCACATGCTGCCACCAAAATGCCAACTCTCTGTCATCAAGTGCGACACAACCTGCGACTCGCAGGTTCAACATGCGACTCGCATGTAGTGTCGCATATGGGCCAATTCGATTTTTTTTTTTTTTTTTTTGCAAAAATCAGAAATTTAGACTAAGTATTTCTGATTTGTTTGTGTTGTTGGACTCCCAAACACGTTTTCACAACTTTATTTGAACTTTTGGATCAAATGGCCCTTTGGAGAGTCTTCTTTCTTATGAAGATTTGAAGGTCTTCAAGAACACAAGAACACTTCAAAAATTCAACTACCCTCAAATCAACTCCAAATTGACTCAAATTTCGAATTTAAGTTCTCTTTAATGTAGAGAACAAAGCCCAATAGATGAAACCTTCAACTTCACATTCTTCAACAAGACCCACTTTCAAGTTCTTGAAGTTTTGAAGCTCAACAATGGTGAAACACAAACCCTAACTCCAAATGGATTCAAAATTGAAGATTTAGACTCTAGAAACACTAAGAAACTCTAATCTAACACTAGATTCAACAAAATCAACAAGAAAATTCATTTTTTTTTTTGAATTTCGTTTTTTTTTTTGTTGAATCAAAACCCAAGATTAGATTTGGTGGAACAAATCTAAACTAAGCTCTGATACCAATTGATACAATAACGGATACGCGGAAGCAATAAATTAACAAGGAAAGTAAAGGATAGATAGATTGACACAAGAAAATGGAATTAAAAGCAACCTAAAGGTGTATCAAACCTAAAGACCTCAATTAATTAGCATAAACAAGCACCAACCTCTTAGGATGACCTCAAGGGAATTGAATTCCCAAGCAACCAATCCTCTCACAATCAAAGATTCAACAAGAGCCATCCATGGCCTCTCTCACAAGTTTCTCTCTCTAGAGACAACTCTCAAAATCACTCATCTATTTTCATAATTCATCCAAATGTCAAAAGTCCCCTAATGAAATGAAAGACAATGTATTTATACTAACTAAATAATAGAAGACCCTATTATTACATAAATGCCATTAATGAGGCAAGGGCCTTGTTTGGCTAGTCTTGTGGAGATGGAAATCTTGAATTTGCGGATGTGGCCTCTTGCGTATAGCCTTCCTTGCTCGGTGGCCACTTTAATGCTGTTCCATCTCCCATCCGTCCTCTCCATGCTATCATCCAAACTTTGGCTCTGCGAGACGGTCCTTTAAGTGTCCTTGAGGCAACTCGTCTTGCATCATATACTTAGCGTATTCGTACTCATATTGATGTCATATACATATCATTTATATAGCATACCCGACCTTGCAGGATCGGTGTTTCATACATACTTGGCCAACCAAGGCTCAAGGTTTCTCATACCTGGCCCTACCAAGGCTTCAGGGTTACATCTACCTGGCCCTACCAAGGCTTCAGGGTTATCCGTACCCTCTGCAGAGGTGTGCGCGTGTTTCGTAATCGTATACATACTTATTTACATATCATACCCGGCCTCATAACCTCGGGGTACCATAATAGTCATACATAGGTACATACATATACTAGCTCATAAGCATCATTTCTATTAACGTCATTATCATCATCGTCATCATTATTGTCATCGTTATCCTTATCACTATTATCGTCATTCGTCACATTTGCCTTAATGGGCCTACTCGTCATATGAGGAATTTAGTACAATCGTAGCATATCGAGAATCATAAGCTTAGTAGCTTTGAAAATAGAAGCATTCGGAGAACATCATAAGCTCGTAGAAGATTTAGATGATTGGCCAAAGAACCTAGCCTTACATACCTTTCCGTTCAACTATTTATCACTTGCGCTTTCTCCTCCAATGCTAGCGTTTCTACCTTCATTAAAGTCATACTATCGTTAGAATCGACAACTAGTACACATGGCTAAAGCTAGAGAAAATCGGACAACATCTCCTCCATAACGTATCTCAACTCCCAAACGTCAATAATAAATTCACGATGCCATAACAATAGTCATCACTCATTCACATTATCCATATTTCTAGACTTACACTCAATTCATCCATAACCATGGCTATAACACACAACTATGTCCATTCACGTACATTGCTCATCTCATGTTCTCAACATCATTTATAACACATTTACATCACAATACATCAAGACTCATAACTCAATTCAAACTATTTCTCAAAATGTCACTATTCATCATTCATGACCCATTTTCCTATACTCATCTAATTTCCAAGAATTTTGACTTTCAAATACCTTAAACAACATATAAATACCATGAATCTTACCTTAGATGTTGTAGGAACAAGCCTTAGTTGATAATACTCCACTTGAGCAAAAACCCTAGTTTATCTCCATGAGATTTTCTTGACTTGAATAATCTTAATGGGTTTCCTTACACTTGATTCACTTGGCTTGTGTTGTTGATGACTAATAATCCTTGAAATCTTATGGAATAAATGTAGAGAGATATTTTAGAGAGAAGGGATGAAATGTGGAAATGAAATAATAAACTTGATCCTTTATTTAATAACCCAAAGTCTGATCTTAAATGAATAGCACAGTGATCGTAAACTTGGTTTACGGTCCGTATTCTAGTTTATGGACTGTCCTTCGTGGTCGTATTTAATCATAACAGAACTAGAAACTCAAACTGAGATGTGGTGATTTACGGACACAGTTTACGGGCCGTAAACCACTTTACGGTCCGTATTTTGGGTCGTATTTAACCATTTGATCATTTGGCAGAAAGTTGAAGTTTTGGAAGCCAAAATACGACATGGCAGTTTACGGACCGTATACCACTTTACGGTCCGTATTTCACTTTACGACCAACTGGTCAGAATGCAAACCTTCAACTTTTCACATTTCCAAAACCTATAATTATTCATTATGGAGCATAACCTATCTCTTATTGCAATTGCCTTCGGAATCTTACTTAGGGTCGTCAAATGTTATTTCTTACTCATGAAAACTTCAGATACTCATACTCCTCGCGGGTCCATTCACTTGGACAACAATGGAGGATTTTTTTCCGAGGTGTAACATTCTCTCCCCCTTAAGAACATTCGTCCTCGAATGTTTAAAGTCTTCGGGGATTCTATAAAAATTTCGCCAGAGTCTCCCCAATAATATAGCACTACCATCCTATCACAACAACCCAAAATATCATCGCCTCACAGGGCTACGTCACAATATCAACATATCTATGGCCACACGCGACCAAAAGCATGAAAAGGAAATCATACATACCTCATACCGCTGATGTTTCATCTTGAATCTCTCCCAAGGGCTGAAATAAATGAGGGTATCTGGATCGCATACTTTCTTCTGCTTCCCATGTCATTTCTTCTCGTTTACTGCTTCTCCATAAAACCTTAACTGAGTCAATTTCTTTGTTTCTGAGCCTCTGTACTTGCCTATCTAGTATGGCAATGGGCACTTCCTCATAAGTCAACTTTTCCGTCACTTGTACATCATTTATTGGTATAATCTTAGTAGGATCTCCTACACATTTCCAAAGCATCGAGACATGGAAAACTGGATGGACTGACTCCAAATCCGGAGGTAGATCTAATTCGTAGGCCACTTTGCCCACTTTGCGCACAATCTCATAAGGTCCAATGTACCGGGGACTAAGCTTCCCCTTTTTGCCAAATCTCATTACACCCTTCATAGGCGACACCTTCAAGAATACCCAATCTTTCACTTTGAACTCCAAGTCTCTTCGGCGATTATCCGCATAGGCCTTTTGACTACTTTGGGCTGCTAACAACCGATCTTGTATGAGCTTGACTTTCTCTACAGCTTGTTGGACCAAGTCTGGCCCTATCAATTTATTCTCTCCTATTTCAAACCACCCAATTGGGGACCTACACTTTCGCCCATATAAAGCTTCATACGGTGCCATTTGAATACTAGAATGATAACTGTTATTGTAAGCAAATTCAATGAGTGGCAAATGATCATCCCAATTTCCTCCAGAATCTATCATACATGCCCGCAACATATCTTCAAGAGTCTGAATGGTACGCTCGGCTTGTCCATCAGTCTGCGGGTGAAATGTCGTACTAAGGTTCACTTGGGTCCCTAGACCCTCTTGGAAAGACTTCCAAAAGTTAGCTGTAAACTGAGTCCCTCTATCGGAGATAATAGATACCAGAACACCATGGAGTCTCACTATCTCTTTAACATAAATCCTTGCATAATCTTCTGCCACATAGACTGTTCTGACCGGTAAGAAATGAGCTAACTTGGTGAGTCTATCCACAACCACCCATATGGAATCATACTTACGTCGAGAATGGGGTAAGCCTGAAACGAAGTCTATGTTAATCACTTCCCATTTCCAAGTTAGGATTTCTATAGCTTGCAACAATCCACCCAGATTTTGATGCTCGATTTTCACTTGCTGGCAATTTGGACATTGAGCTACGAATTCCGCTATATCTTTCTTCATTCCATTCCACCAATATATAGACTTAAGGTCATGATACATTTTCGTCGCTCCGGGGTGAACAGAATAACGGGAACAATGACCTTCTTTCAATATCTGGTGGCGTAGACCTGCCACATCGGGAACACACAATCTGCCTCGACATCAGAGAACTCTGTCTCCTGAAATATCAAATGAGGACTCCTCTTTCTGAGGGAGTGTATCTCTGTACTGCATTAGCATGGAATCTTCGTATTGTCGCTCTTTCACTTCTGCTACTAGCGATGAGACTGCTGAATTCTGAATAGTAGCTCCCCACGGGGATGAACTAGGCCTAATAAAGCCTTTTTCAAGCAAGTCTTTCAATTGCTCCTTTAACTCTTTCAATTATGCGGGAGCCATTCTATATGGAGGAATAGATATAGGCTTAGTGCCTAGCAACACATCAATAGCAAAATCAATCTCCCGTTCGGGAGGAAGGCCTGGAAGCTCCTCCGGGAACACATCCGGAAATTCGTTTACTACGGGAACTGTCCGAAGAGTCGGCGATTCAGCTTTTACATCTTGAACCCGAACTAGATGATAGATACAAACTTTCGTGATCATTTTCCTTTCCTTTAGGTAGGAAATAAACCTACCTTTTGGTGATGCCGTATTCCCCTTCTATTCTAAAACTGGTTCTACCAGAAATTGGAAACAAACAATTTTCATTCTACAATCAACATTGGCATAGCAAGAAGCCAACCAATCCATGCCCATGATAACATCAAAATCCACCATTTCTAGCTCATGCAAATCAAGCATGGTACGACGATCACAAATCATAATTACACAATTTCTATATACTCGGCTAGCTATTACCGATTCACCCACGGGTGTAGACACCTCAAAAGGTTTAATCAACTCTGGTTCGACTCTAAATCGACACGCAACATATGGAGTAACATATGACATTGTAGAGCCCGGATCAATCAAAGAATATACATCATGAGAGAATACCGATATTATACCTGTAACCACGTCAGGGGAAGACTCAAGGTCTTGGCGTCCAGCCAAAGCATAAACACGGTGCTGAGGACCACTGGAACTGGGAACTCTCCCTCTGCCTCTATCATGGCCGACTGACGCATGTGAACCTGGCCCCATAGGGCGTGCATACGCTAAAGATCCAGCTACCGACCCTGATGGCTGGGTCCTACCTCTACCATGAACCGAGGGGCAATCACGCATAATATGGCCTGGTTGACCACATGAATAGCAACCATCTGAACCTGATCGGCATTGACCCCAATGCAACTTCCCACACTGGGAACATCATGTCACGGGTGGCCTCACCTGACCCGAATCACCTCTAAACTAGGACCCTGAAAAACTCGAACTCGACCCTGAACGAGCAGATCTATCAAATCTCTGGCCTGAAAACTGTGGAGGTGCACTGGTCATAAAATAGCCTGAATGTCTGGGAAACTGCTGCCTGTGCCCTCCTCCGAAGTCGTTCATCGGACCCGAAGATCAGGCCCTCTTGCCCTGTACCCTATCATGCTCGCGCTTACTTATTTGCTGTTGCAGACTTTCTTCCAAGTTATGAGCATAGGCCTGAATGCGTGCAATATCCATATTGTCCTGAAGGGACGCAGTCAAGCACCTATCCATCAAATGTGGCCCTAGGCCTTTCACCAATCGGTGTACCCGGTCACCCATATCCGCTACCATGGCCGAAGCATACCTAGCCAAGGAATTGAAGTGGAGACTGTACTCTAAAGCACTCATGCTACCTTGCCTCAAATTTAAAAACTTATCGGCTCTAGCTCGCCGAACTTCTGGAGGCATGTAATGTCGGAGAAAAGTATCAACAAACTCTTGCCATACCGAGGGAGGTGCATTGGCTCCCCGTGAAGCCATCGAAACCGTATACCATTGGATCGAGACATCTCTCAATCTGTATGACGTTAGCTCCACCGATTCGGTGTCCGAAGCATGTATCAATCGGAGCATCCTCAACATACCATCAATGAAATCCTGAGGGTCCTCCTCCGGCTTTGACCCGAAGAATTCCGGAAGGTTCAAAGTAATAAAGTTGCGGGCCCTTGCATTAACAGCCCTATCACCTTGCCCTGAACTTTGCCTCTGAGTGTGGGCCGCAACCAATTGAGTCAGCAAATTAATGGCCTCTTTCACATCTTGGCCCGAAGCATCCGGTGGAGGCGCTGGAGGTGATGGAGCTGGGGCTGAGGCTCCCTCACGCTCCTCTAATATAGGCACTGAATAGGAGGACTGGGATTGAGCCGCACTCTGGGACTCACTTTCCTCTACTACCGGTGGCGGTGCTCTTTCAGCCTGCTTTTCTGTCACTGTCTTGCCCTTTTGGGCTACTGTAGCCTTTCTCTTTACAGGCATTTCTGAAATACACAACAAACGATTAAGGAACAAGAATTTCTTAAATCATAGCTCTATCGCACGATTCTTACGAAGAAAGAAGGTCATTCATTCGTATAATGTCCGCAGCTTCTTGTTTATAAGTGTGGCGCGCAACACACCCATAACCAAGACTCTACTAGACACGGCTCGTAGACACACCCTAGGACTGAACTGCTCTGATACCACTTTTGTCACGACCCGTCTGGAGGGTCGCGACGAGCACCCGGTGCTAGCCCACTCGGGCACCCCTAAACTTACTCTTATGCTTACATCTAGGTGAGCCATACAGTTAAACATATAAATCTATTTATTCATCATATTAGTCCTTTTGGACGACAACACCTTTATATCATAATTGGCATCTAGGCCACATCAAATGTACATAAGCCGACAAGGCTACCAAAAGATATACAAAACATAGGCCGAAAAGGCCAGACATGTCTAACCATATACATGTGGTTACGAGCCTCTAAGAAGAGTATAACATATAACATGAGCGGAACAGGACCCCGCTATGCCCATAATTATGTACATAAAAGAATAAGTACCCAAAAGCTATGGCTCCGAATGAAATGGAGCTCTGCTATGTAATCTTTGAGAAAGCAGCTATGGATCAAGCCTGTCTCCCTGTGCACCTGCGGGCATGACGCAGCATGCACAAACGAAAGGACGTCAGTACGAATAATGTACTGAGTATGTAAAGCATGATCAATATCAATATAGGAGCATAAATAGCAACATAAGAATTAGCAACGAATGGGAGATGGCAGTATCATCGTCATATGCACTTACATTCCTTTATTCACATTCATATACACAGTCATATCATATTCGTATTCATATCATATAAATAATCTGCACATAGCATTTACATATACTTAGCGTATTCATACTCATGTTGATGTCATATACATATCATTTATATAGCGTACCCGACCTTGTAGAATTGGTGTTTCATACATACTTGGCCAACCAAGGCTCAAGGTTTCTCATACCTAGCCCTACCAAGGCTTCAGGGTTACATCTACCTGGCCCTACCAAGGCTTCAGGGTTATCCGTACCCTCTGCAGAGGTGTGCGCGTGTTTCGTAATCGTATACATACTTATTTACATATCATACCCGGCCTCATAACCTCAGGGTACCATAATAGTCATACATAGGTACATACATATACTAGCTCATAAGCATCATTTCTATTAACGTCATTATCATCATCGTCATCATTATTGTCATCGTTATCCTTATCACTATTATCGTCATTCGTCACATTTGCCTTAATGGGCCTACTCGTCATATGAGGAATTTAGTACAATCGTAGCATATCGAGAATCATAAGCTTAGTAGCTTTGAAAATAGAAGCATTCGGAGAACATCATAAGCTCGTAGAAGATTTAGATGATTGGCCAAAGAACCTAGCCTTACATACCTTTCCGTTCAACTATTTATCACTTGCGCTTTCTCCTCCAATGCTAGCGTTTCTACCTTCATTAAAGTCATACTATCGTTAGAATCAACAACTTGTACACATGGCTAAAGCTAGAGAAAATCGGACAACATCTCCTCCATAACGTATCTCAACTCCCAAACGTCAATAATAAATTCACGATGCCATAACAATAGTCATTACTCATTCACATTATCCATATTTCTAGACTTACATTCAATTCATCCATGGCCATGGCTATAGCACACAACTATGTCCATTCACGTACATTGCTCATCTCATGTTCTCAACATCATTTATAACACATTTACATCACAATACATCAAGACTCATAACTCAATTCAAACTATTTCTCAAAATGTCACTATTCATCATTCATAACCCATTTTCCTATACTCATCTAATGTCCAAGCATTTTGACTCTCAAATACCTTAAACAACATATAAATACCATGAATCTTACCTTAGATGTTGTAAGAACAAGCCTTAATTGATAATACTCCACTTGAGCAAAAATACTAGTTTATCTCTATGAGATTTTCTTGACTTGAATAATCTTAATGGGTTTCCTTACACTTGATTCACTTGATTTGTATTGTTGATGACTAATAATCCTTGAAATCTTATGAAATAAATGTAGAGAGATGTTTTAGAGAGAAGGGGTGAAATGTGGAAATGAAATAATAAACTTGGTCCCTTATTTAATAACCCAAAGTCTGATCTTAAATGACCAGCACTGATACAATAACGGATACGCGGAAGCAATAAATTAACAAGGAAAGTAAAGGATAGATAGATTGACACAAGAAAATGGAATTAAAAGCAACCTAAAGGTGTATCAAACCTAAAGACCTCAATTAATTAGCATAAACAAGCACCAACCTCTTAGGATGACCTCAAGGGAATTGATTTCCCAAGCAACCAATCCTCTTACAATCAAAGGTTCAACAAGAGCCATCCATGGCCTCTCTCACAAGTTTCTCTCTCTAGAGACAACTCTAAAAAATCACTCATCTTTTCTTCCAAATGTCAAAAGTCCCCTAATGAAATGAAAGACAATGTATTTATACTAACTAACTAATAGAAGACACTACATTATTACAATTATACCCTTAATGAAGTAAGGGCCTTGTTTGGCTAGTCTTGTGGAGATGAAAATCTTGAATTGGCTAGCCTCCCTTGCTCGTTGGCCACTTAATGCTCTTCCATCTCCCATCCGTCCTCTCCATGCTATTATCCAAACTTTGACTCCACGGGACGGTCCTCGAAATGTCCTTGAGGCAACTCGGCTTGTATCATTCTCCCCTTCTTGAAAAGGATTCGTCCTCGAATCTATACCCTGTAAAACCCTAAAGGAGACAAACAAAAACCAAGTCCTCAAAGGATGAGGGTTAGTGTTAAGGTGGACCAACCTACCACCATGCCAAGTAAGCACAAATTTTTGATATAGCCAAGTATCAACCATTTTCAAGCAAAATAAGCTCTGAAGTAGAGCACTAAGAACTTGGCTATCCCAAAGATCAAGAAATGAGGATATTCTCAAGGAACCAATGATTTCCAGAAACCAAGTTGGCATAAAACACAAATGATCATCAATTGCAAAAAAAATACCATTCACACAAAGTGAAGATTTCACCGGGGTCAAAAGGAAAAGATACCCCCATATCACGGGCAAGGCAACAACTAAGCACCTCAATAGGGCCCCGCCCAACATCAAATGAACTCTCAACAATAACATGAATGTCATCATATGCAAATAAATAGTAAAGAAAGGTGTCACTTAAAATGACTTCATCTATGGTGTCCTCAAATGTAGCCTCACTATTAGGTTCAAGAACAAAATCTAGCTTGCTACTAGGAGTTTGAACACACAAGGCAGACGTAGCAATTTGTAAACAAGAATCACCTTCCTTTTTCAAACACTTTTTCCCCATAAATATATCATAATTTCCCAAAGGAAGATCTCCATCATAGGGAAGAGCGCTATCATGCAATAGTGGATTTTCAAACATCATGTAGTCTCCAAAAGTGGCTACACTTTCAACATTACAATACATTCCACTAGTTATTTCACTTGCAATAGTCATGTTAGCATCAAATAAGACATTATCTTTTAAGAGAGAGTAATCCATGAACAATGAGGAGTCAAAGCATGCAATTTCATTCTCACAAAGACAAACGTCATCTTTCAACATACTTTCGTTCACATGACGGTTTACATGACACACACCACCATCAAAATTTTGAGTCGTATCACATGACACTAAGACAAGATCAAGGGACTCATTGTGACATGAAACAAATAAAGATGAGGTGTCACACTCTTTCAAATGACCAACTATATCAAAATCAACATTCACTAGAGGCACGTTAAGCACATCACAAGAATCCTCAAGTAGTGAATTATCATTACAAGTAAGTTGATCAACACAAATTTCAACACTAGTTGGTAGTATGTCAAGCTCACAAGATTTTCTAACATGATTACCACATGACAGTGTACTACCATTCAAGTCACACGTGTCAACACTAGGTGGACACAAATTGATCTTACAAGAAGAGTCAACTTGGTCATCAAAAGGATCAACTAGTGTATGAGCACGCTTAGCAATTGATAATGCACTATCATTCAAATCACAAGTGTCAACACTAGGTGGACACAAATCAACCTCACAAGAAAGATCAATTCGGTCATCAATAGGATCAACTAGTGTAGGGACACTTTCAACAATGACATTATCAAGACATGGCAAGGATTCACTAGGCTCAATGCAAGGTAAACTAACTTTCATACTCAAATTGGCATTAAGATCACTCAACAAAGTAAGAGTATTAGGAGAAATTATTTTACCTTGATTCTCATGTAATGGATCTTCCTTGCCTTGAGACACCAAAGGGACGCTCATTTGACCACGTGAATTAATGGTCTTGTCCGCCGTTCCTCCTTTCAACCACTTCCTTTTCAATGCTGCCCAAATCTCACTTGGGGTTTCTATAGGAGGGGGAACATGTTGAATTTGTGGCATCTCACAAGAGGGACTTTGCTTCTTCCCTTTTGACTTTTTCTCTTGGGAAGTGGCTTTGCTCCTATAACCCTTTTCATGTGGTTCGGGATAATGGCCTCTCAAGCTCTCTTTCATTGCATCCCAAGTAGTGATTGGATCTCCCCTCTTGTACGCCCAATAGTGTGCAAGCTTTTTCTCAAAAGTCCCAATAGCCAATTTCATTTTCCTTTCTTGGGAATAAGGGTAACTAGCAAAGATTTCTTCCATCATGAACTCCCATTTCACATACTCTTCTCCACTAGCTTCCATAATCAAGATAGGCCATCTCACATTGGGCTCTTGCACATATGGAAAGAGAGGTTTCCTCCTTTCATCCACGACATACTTATGCCACTCTTGCTCATATGGAATCTCATGCCTTTGAAACCAAGGGCCACCTAAACATACGTGACAAGTATCCATTGGAAGCACATCACACCAAACCTCCTCTTGGTACTCACCAAGTGAAATGAATACCATCACTCTCTTATCAACCCAATACCCTCCCTCGTCATAATAAGGACTTTGCCTATTCACACAAGGTAGCCTTAACTCTTCAACCGCACGAGGGGTGATGAAATTAGTGTAACAATCATCATCAAGCACAAGGGTTCCCCTCTACCACAAAGGTTTACCTTGGTCTCCAAGAATTGCCTCTCCATGGAGAAGTACCTGCAAAGAACACTTAGCAAACACGTTAGTAGTAAAGAAATCTCATCACACTCGTGTTTACACTCGTTTGTGCTCGGCTAGCACCACTCAAATGAGCTCACACACTCTTGCCTTTTACCACTCAATTGGATTAGCCGATGTTGATTCTCGATTGGATTCGATTGCTTGCAAGGTGCACAATTACTACTCTAGATCGGAATGGATTCTTGTAGACTCAAGAAGAATGAGGGCGACTCAACAAAAACAAATGCACTTGATCCAAGAAATTAACAACGAGGTAAAAACGAAGAAAAAAGCACGAAAGAAATGCGGACACAAGAACTAATTAGCAACTAATAAGGTCGATTACTAGTTGTTAATTAGTTGTAAGAATCAAAGAAAAGAAGTTAGGAAACAATCAAACCATTTTGACACTTGGAATTTTTTTTTTCTTTTTTCGAAAACTCTTCAGTGATTCACGCTTTCCTTCCACTTCGCGGATGAAAAGCGGATGCTCTCAGACAATCAGGCTTTTCTTCCGCTATGCGGACCAAAAGCGGATGAACAGTATTTTTTTTTTTTTTTTTGCAAATTCAGAAACTTAGACTAAGTATTTCTGATTTTTTTTTGTGTTGTTGAACTCATAAACAGGTTTTCACAACTTTATTTGATAACTTTTGGATCAAATGGCCCTTTGGAGATTTTCTTCCTTATGAAGATTTGAATGTCTTCAAGAACAATCCAAAAATTCAACTACCCTCAAATCAACTCCAAATTGGCTCAAATTTCAGATGTAAGTTCTCTTTAATGTAGAGAACAAATCCCAATAGGTTTCAACCTTCAACTTCACCTTCTTCAACAAGACCCACTTTCAAGTTCTTGAAGTCTTGAAGCTCAACAATGGTGGAACACAAACCCTAACTCCAAATGGATTCGAAATTGAAGATTTAGACTCTAGAAACACTAAGAAACTCTAATCTAACACTAGATTCAACAAAATCAACAAAAAAAATCAGTTTTTTGTTTGGTTGAATCAAAACCCAAGACTAGATTTGATGGAACAAACCTAAGCTAAGCTCTGATGCCAATTGATACAATAACGGATACGCGGAAGCAATAAATTAACAAGGAAAGTAAAGGATAGATAGATTGACACAAGAAAATGGAATTAAAAGCAACCTAAAGGTGTATCAAACCTAAAGACCTCAATTAATTAGCATAAACAAGCACCAACCTCTTAGGATGACCTCAAGGGAATTGATTTCCCAAGCAACCAATCCTCTCACAATCAAAGGTTCAACAAGAGCCATCCATGGCCTCTCTCACAAGTTTCTCTCTCTAGAGACAACTCTCAAAAATCACTCATCTTTTCTTCCAAATGTCAAAAGTCCCCTAATGAAATGAAAGAGAATGTATTTATACTAACTAACTAATAGAAGACACTACATTATTACAATTATACCCTTAATGAAGTAAGGGCCTTGTTTGGCTAGTCTTGTGGAGATGAAAATCTTGAATTGGCTAGCCTCCCTTGCTCGTTGGCCATTTAATGCTCTTCCATCTCCCATCCGTCCTCTCCATGCTATTATCCAAACTTTGACTCCACGGGACGGTCCTCGAAATGTCCTTGAGGCAACTGGGCTTGTATCAAGCATAGTGGTCGTAAACTTGGTTTACGGTCCGTATTCCAGTTTACGGACCGTCCTTCGTGGTCGTATTTAATCATAACAGAACTAGAAACTCAAACTGAGATGTGATTTACGGACACAGTTTACGGGGGCCGTAAAACACTTTACGGTCCGTATTTTGGGTCGTATTTAACCATTTGATCATTTGGCAGAAAGTTGATGTTTTGGAAGCCAAAATACGATATGGCAGTTTACGGATCGTATACCACTTTACGGTCCGTATTTCATATTACGACCAACTGGCCAGAATGCAAACCTGCAACTTTTCACATTTCTAAAACCTATAATTATTCATTATGGAGCATAACCTATCTCTTATTGCAATTGCCTTCGGAATATTACTTAGGGTCGTCAAATATTATTTTTTACTCATGAAAACATCGGATACTCGTACTCCTCGCGGGTCCATTCACTTGGACAACAATGGAGGATTTTTTTCCGAGGTGTAACAGTTCTGGGGCGGAGGTTTGTGCTCGGGTCCGAGGGGTATTCCAGAATGAGTGGTACATGGAAACCATGGGTCCCCTACAGGTCATGGCTACTGAGCTAAGACATCAGCTAGCATGTATGTGCTGCGAGTGAGGTTATTGTGGTAAATTTATTTCCGTGGTGACTTACGTGATTGTGATGCTTGACATCTTGGTGATTTGATTGTGATTGTTCGTGGTTGACTTTCCGTGAGTTATTGATAGTCATGACTATTGACTGGCTTGTTTTATTCTATCAATTTTACGAAATATGCATGATACTAATCTTAGTCGGCCTGTGATATCTACCGGTACGTAGCATTTGTACTGATACTACCTTACTGCATTCTTTAAGTGTAGATTTTGATACAGAGACCGTTGCTCGTCCTCACATTTAGTGTGGAGGATAATTGTTGACATATTTTAGGGTGAGCTTCTTCCCATGCCGGGATGCCCTAAGATCTTCTTGCTATGATGTCTTTTCGTATTCTGGACATTATGGCTATTTAGTAGTCAGATTGCATTTCGTAGACATATTTTAGATTAGAGTCCTGTACGATGACTTTCGAATTTTGGGGATTGTAATAGTTAGAACTTCTGCACTTATTTAAGTATTTATGGCATGATTTACTTGTTCTTTTGTTGTTAAATGAGTAATAATCGTTTAGTTGGTTAATATAAAATCGGATTGAATGGATAGGTGTCTTGTATGTTGGTTCGCCCACTAGGTTTTAGATGGGTGCCAGTCATGGCAGGTTGGGTCATGACAACCTCGAAGATGCCATTGACTTGGTTCACGACCAGGAGAGAGTCACATTTTGGTTCGATCACTTCGGCCCCCAAACTCCGAGCCAATTCTAAACCTGCAATCATAGCTTCATACTAGGCTTCATTGTTAGTCAATTTCAAAGTTCTGATTGATTGTCTAGACGTCACTAGCGGGGGCCTTAAGAACAATGTCCAACTCGGAACCTTTTAGGTTCGATGCCCCGTCTGAATATAGAGACCAGATACTCGAAGCCTTTTCCAAGGTTAACAAAAGCTCTTTCTCTACCTCGGGAATCATGGCGGGGGTGAAGTCTGCTACAAAATCAGCTAAGATTTGAGATTTAATAGCCGTTCTAGGCTTATACTCAATATCATATCCGCTAATCTCTACGGCCCATTTGGTCAACCTACCCGATAGCTCCGGTTAATGCATGACATTTTTTAACGGGTAAGTAATTACTACACATATGGGATTGCATTGAAAGAAAGGTTTTAGCTTTCTCGAGGCCCTTACCAATGCCAAAGCGAAGTTTTCGAGGTGCGGATAATGGGTCTCCGCATCTCCTAATGTCCTACTCACATAATAAATTAGAAATTGCGTATCTGCTTCCTCTCGGACTAGAAGTCCACTTACCACCACCTCGGATACTGCTAAGTATAGAAATAGTTGTTCATCTGCCTTCGGTGTGTGTAGCAAGGGCGGGCTGGACAAGTACCGCTTCAATTCTTGCAAGGCATTTTGGCATTCCGGTATCCAAACGAATTCATTATTCTTTCTTAGCAGAGAGAAGAAACAGTGACTTTTATCTGATGACCTCGAGATAAACCGGCTCAGGGTTGCTATCCTTCCGGTCAGTGTTTGTACTGCCTTGATATTATTTACCACTTCGATGTCCTCAATGGCTTTGATTTTTTCTGGGTTAATTTCAATCCCTCAGTTTGATACCATAAAACCCAAAAATTTGCCTGATCGGACCCTGAAGACACACTTCTCCGGGTTCAGCTTCATGTTGTATTTGCGAAGTACATCAAAGGTATCCTGCAAATGTGTTAAATGGTCCTCTGTTTCCAGGGACTTGACTAACATGTCATCAATATAAACTTCCATTGTTTTACCTATCTGTTCTTCGAACATTCGGTTAACTAGGCGTTGTCAAGTTGCTCCGGCATTTTTTAAGCCAAATGGCATGACATTGTAACAATAAGTCCCATATGGGGTAATAAAAGAAGTTTTCTCTTGATCCTCCGGGTGCATCCAAATCTGGTTGTACCCGGAGTAGGCATTGAGGAAATTTAACATCTCATGCCCAGCCGTCGCATCAATCATTCGGTCGATGTAAGGCATGGGGAAAGAATCCTTCGGGGATGCTTTGTTTAGATCTTTATAATCAACGCACATTCTAAATTTATTACCTTTCTTCGACACCACGACAACGTTAGCCAGCCAGTCTGGGTATTTTACCTCCCGGATAGAGCCTATTTTTAAAAGCTTTATTAACTCATCTTTTACGAAGGCATGTTTTGACTCGGCCATTAGTCTTCTTTTCTGTTTTACCGGAGTGAACTTCCTATTGAGGCTGAGCTTATGCGTTGTTACATCCGGTGGCAAACCTGTCATGTCTATATAGGACCACGCAAAACAATCGGTATTAGCTTGAAGATATTTAATTAACTTGTTCCTGAGCTCCGAGGTTAACCTTGTGCCCAGGTATACCTTTCTATCCGGTAGATGTACGAACAAAATGATCTCCTCCAACTCCTCCACGGTAGATTTGGTTGCATCTGAATCATCCGGTAATACGAACGATCTGGAAACATTGAAATCATCCTCTTCACTGCCCAGGTCCATTTCCTTCTGCTCATCATTCGAACCCGCATTCTTTAATTGCTATTTGGCGTTCTTATCTTTGATTGGCTCGCTATCCCTTTGAATTGGTTTATTTGAAACGAAGGGAGCTTCTTCGACCGCGAACATTTCCCTTGCTGCGGGTTGCTCGCCACAGACAGTTTTTATCCTTTCTGGGTTGGGAAACTTCAACAATTGGTGTAATGTCTATGGTACTGCCCCCTGTTATGAATCCACGGTCTGCCAAGTAAAGCATTGTATTTCATAGCCCCCTCGATGACGTAGAAAATTATCTGTTGTATAGTCCCATCATCATTGACCAGCAAAGAAATTTCTCCCTTCGTAGTTTCACTTGCCATATTGAATCCGCTGAGCACCCGAGCTACCGGAACGATCTGGTCTAGTAATTTTAGTTGCTCCACCACTCTCCATCGGATAATGTTGGCCGAACTACCTGGGTCAATCAAAATACGTTTAACCTGAAATTTAGAAACATGAATAGAAATTACCAATGCATCATTATGCGGTAGAATGATGCCTTCTGTATCCTCGTCGTTGAAGGAGATGGAAACCTTGGGCGAGTAATCCCGGGTCCGTTTTGCTCGTACAATCGAGACCTTTGTTCTTTTCATCACCGGTCCTCGTGGTGTATCCGTTTCTCCGATTATCCTATTGATTACATGCTGAGGCTCTTCGGGCTCAGCATTTTTGTGATTTTCCCTTCCTTTATAGTGGCTTTTGGCTTGCTCACTCAGGAATTCTCGAAGGTGGCCATTTTTCAGCAACCGAGCCACGTCTTCCCTTAGTTGGCGACAGTCCTCAGTCCTATGACCATGAGTCTCATGATACTCACATATCATGTTTGGATCCCTTTGGGCTGGGTCGAATCTCAATGGCCTTGGGCACCTAACTTCTGTGATATGACCGATAGCCGAGACAAGGTCAGATGTGTTGATGTTGAAGTTGTACTCTGATAACCTCGGTATATCTCCATTATTGACCAAACTACCGGCATTACTTCTAAATAACAACCCTCGGCTATTTGACCCACTATCAGGTCTCTTATCGCCTTTACTCGAGAGATGGCTGGGGCTATTTCGTGTTTTATCCGGCCTAAAGCTGAATTTCTCCGGTTAAGAATATGGTCGATATATTTCCCTCGATGGCCGTATCTCTAGTTCATAATTTCTTCTCGATGTTTCAGAGTTCCTGCTTCCATTTTCTAGGCCCGGTGGGAGTTCAAGTTGATCATCCTCTACCCAAATCTTGGGCTCGTACCTGTTGTGGACATCTGCCCAAGTTACTGCCTCGTATTCTAACAAGTTCTCCTTTAATTTGAATAGGCAGTTGAGCTTTGGGGATTGAGCCCCTTAGTGAAAACCTGTACCGCCCATTCTTCGAGGACCGGGGGAATTTCCATCCGTTCCCTTTGGAATCGATTCACGAATTCACGTAGCAGCTCATTATCTCTTTGGGCGATCCTAAAAATATCTGCCTTTTAGGCCTGCACCTTCTTGGCCCCAGCATGGGCTTTGATAAACGCATCTGCAAGCATCTTGAAGGAAGTGATGGAATGCTCGGGCAGATGGTCGTACCAAGTCAATGCCCCTTTGGACAATGTTTCACCAAACGTTTTAAGCAATACCAACTCTATTTCATCCTCCTCCACATCGTTGCCTTTTATGGTGCAAGTGCACGACGTCACATGCTCTTGTAGGTCTGCTGTCCCATCATACTTTGGAATATCCGGTATCTTGAACCTCTTCGGGATCAACTTTGGGGCCGCACTCGGAGGGAAAGGCCATTGAATGTATCTCTTTGAATTCGGTCCCTTCAAGATCGATAGTGCTCCCGGGATTTGATTGACCCGAGAGTATATGTTTTCACTCTTTTATCCGTTGAATCAACATGTTGATCTAAAGTCTCGAGCATCTTGAAAACCTCGATAGACGAACCGGCTCTTGATACGTTGCTCTCGACTATCCGTGCTTTCTCTAGCCTTGGTTCGGTAACCCCTTTTGGTTTTGCCAAAGCTACTTTGTTGTCTTTGCTCTGAAGCTGAGCTATAGCAACCCCTTGTTCGGCTATGGCGGTCGCTTATTCCTCCAACATTTCAAATATTAAACGTAAGTTAATCTCTTTTAGTTTATCCGGTGTTTTCCGGCCTTGAGCCCGAGACAAATTAATTAAATTATGGGTATTCAAAGGATCTGTGGCCGGAAGGGTGGCATTCTCCTAATTGACGGTATTCTGCCGGCTGAGCCCTTCTCTTGAGTTGACAGTATTTGGGTCGGCTGGATCCACAGGCGGGTTCCATAACACACTGTTCTTTTCATTTTCAGCAACTATGTCATTGTTGTTCACATGCCCGGAATGATCACTGCCTGCCATTTTATACGTTTTCTATGCAGATCTGCAAATTCTCAAACAACAAATGAGAAAAGAAGTAGCAAAAGATTAAACCACCACTATTATCCCACGCCCCACGGTGGGAGCCAAACGATTTACCCCGGATTGTGAGCAACAATTAAATTTATAAATGGTGACTAGGATATGTGGATGAACTTAATCTTTAATGATATGAGATCCTATAGAGAATATATATATAAGTTATAGCAAATATTATTAAGCAATAACAATAGAAACTAGAAAGGAAGAGTTATCGGCTCTTAACGAATACACAAAGGAAAAATGCTCTCTTCTCTCTCCTCTCCCATGCAAACCCTAACCTTGACGTAATCACATGGTGGCACCACCTACTGGTCAGCCGTCAACGGCGGTTGGCCAGCCTTTGGATATCTCATTATCATCCAACTTCCCACCTCTACCATCAGTGACACTCCCCGCTAACAAACCTACTCACCCCCCCCCCCCCTATTATCCCTACAACTTCATATGCCAATACTTTGATAGATCCAGATGTTGATTCCATGAATGCGTGTGATCCCATTCCCTTTAAGAAGATTACATACATAGATGGGATTCCTTACGTAAAATGGACATAAAGTGAAGTTGCTAGAATGGAAGTGATAGAGAATCTACAATATGCAATAGTTGGTAAATTCTCATACGGGTGGCCATAGTTGGAAGAGTTGAAGAACATCATTCCAACTCAATATGGTGCTAAAGGAAAGTGTAAAGTTGGAATTTTCAGAAACAGGCACGTTTTAATACGATGTTCTAGATTGGAAGATTTCATTACTTTTTCATCCAAGAGTGCTTTTTGGTTCAAGTCGACGGATGGATTTTCTTATCAGATGAGACCTTTAATATACGATTCAAACTTTAGATTGATGAGGAAACCACGACTGCTATGGCATAGATCTTGTCCCCTAATCTTCTTCCAACTTTTTTTGTGAAATAATCATTATTCTCACTAGCTTCTGCTGTTGGAAAGCCATTACAATTGGATCTTGCCACTGTTAACAAAACTAGACCAAATTGTGCTAGGGTTAAAGTGCAAGTGGATTTATTGGCAGATTTTCCTAAGTTTGACGATGGCTATAGAAAATGAAGATACTAAGGAGATTTGTAGTGTTAGAGTGAAGATTCAATATGATCATCTCCCTAAGTACTGCACTAAATGTATGTTACAAGGTCACTCTAATGATGATTGCTGAGTCCTGTATCCAGATACTGATAAGACTGTTGATCAAGGGAATAATGATGTTGCTCAGGTTCTGGTTCAGGTTCAAGGTGATGATAAGAAGAGAGTAAACGAGCCTTTTATAAATTTCATAAATTGGAAGACCTTCTATCTCTTATAAGCTATAGATTTTATTAATTAAAGAACATTTTCGCCTATGGGTTAGTGGCAAGAATCTCATTTTTTGGTAGTACGAAGGGGGAATTGGCCCAAAAATTGGATGGGGGTCAAGACGCTGCTGTCGGGACGCTTTCAGAGGCGGAAGGCCATGCGGAGATACCGTCTGTGATCCATGGATCTCCGATCGGGAAACCGTATACAAGCTCCGTTTTTTTTTTTGAGAGAAATAGTTTTGTTGCCCACTTACAAAATATTTTTACCTTTATGTCCTTTTATAAGAGATCTTAATTTTTACACATAAGAGATTCGAAAATTAACACATAATAGATATGAAAAGACTATTTTCTTCAATTCAAATTGTAAAAAGGGAAGAGAACTCATTTACTTATTTTTTCTACTGGAAAGTTGTTACACCCCGGAAAATTTTTTTTTGTTAACATACAGTGAATAGACTAACGAAGGGCATGACGTATACGATGTTTAGGTTAGTAAGAAATAACATTTGATGATTCTAAATGAGATTTCAAAGACGTTTGAGGTAGGAGACGAAAGTTGTTAAGGAAAGCAAGGTATATGTTGTGTGTCGGGCAAGATTTATGAGTATCGAATTAACGATGGCTTAATGATGTTTTGGAGAAGAGTTATAATGCCCCTTAGATTGGTAATGAAGTTTTAAACAAGTTTCTAAGAAGGTTCCATAAGGATTTGAGATCAAACGAAGTGACGAGAACAAAATCGGAGAAAAGATAGATTATACAACCAATTATGCGGTCCGTATAATGGTCCGCAGAATCGTCACAGTGAAGGTCTGTCACACCCCACCCTTGGTAAGGTGTGAATGACACCTGACACCTTACAGGAACCGAGCAGACCAACTTATAACTTACATCCTTCGTGTCTTAAATGGAAACAATAAGATCAAGGGGCAAAATATGAACATAATATCATGCATAAGTAAATGTACAATAGACCCATGATGCCGATATTACTACTGTCACACTATGACTAAGATGTACACAAGAACTGTCTGCAAAGCCTCTGTGAACATGACTGAAGTATACAAGTCGGGCTAGAGCCCCCGACATACCCTGGACAAAATCGTACATACATATATATATATATATATATATATATATCTAGACTCGGCAGTGCTCCAGGAAGAAATGCAGCTCACCAATCAAAACTGGTACCCGAACGCAGCCTACTGCGGAAGATCCTCCTCTCGTCCACTTGCACCTGCGGGCATGAAAGCAGCGTCCACAAGAAGGGATGTCAGTACGAACAATGTACTGAGTATATAAGGCATGAATGGTAGTATGATATCAGGGTGAAGAAATCGTAAGATAAAGTAAGTAATTATACCTCGTACTCTTCTTAAGATCTCTGTCAGGTAAACTACTCGTCTACAGGAAAAACATGTCATACATATTCATACACAACATACATACATATGCATTCACATACACTTACTATACATATATCTGTCATATCCGTACCCGGCCCTTTCGGGACTCGGTGTCATCCGTACCCGGCCATTTCGGGACTCGGTGTCATCCGTGCCCGGCCCTTTCGGGACTCGGTGTGATCCGTACCCGGCCCTTTCGGGACTCGGTGTTATCCATACTCGGCACTTTAGGGACTCGGTGTGATCCGTACCTGGCCCTTTCGGGACTCGGTGTTATCCGTATCCGTCCCTTTCAGGACTCGGTGTAATACCCAACTGATCAGTGGGACGCAATGTATACATACATACATATACATAAAAATACATAAATGAAATCCACATCATCATTAGCATCAACATTATCAATATATCATTCATTGAAGGATCAACCATCGTAAGATGAAATCAATAATGTCATGAGAGTATCGAGAACCATGAACTTAGATAGCATTAGAAATAGAATCGTCATCGCTATATCTCACCTCGAAAGAACACGAATTATGAGGCGAGATCAATCACAAAGAATAGTCTCAAAGATCATGAATAAGCTCAATAATATCGTAAGGATCATGAGATTCATAGATTTCTAGCATTTGTGGAGGCAAGGATATTATAGATGTGGTACAAAGGTTTATAACAAGGAATCATGCCTTTAGAAAGAAAGAGCCATACATACCTTTTTGGTCGCCTTAAATTTAACTACTCAATGCTTGTCTTAGTCCTTCAAATAAATCTTTCTAGAATCTGCCGACATTTCGGCAGCATCTCCCCTGTTTTTATGCCTAGCCCAAAATAGCAATTCAGCAACCAACAACAACAACATCAATACCAACATTAATCATAATATTCTCAACACCAAAATATTCAATAAACATCCCACACGATGTTTCTCCAATATTCAAACCAACCATCACAACATCCATAATACCATAATCAAAGAATTATATTCAACTCTTTATGATTTTTCTCCTATCATTCTTTCCTTTCCAAGAATTGCTAAACCTTTATATAATCTTAATCATGTAAATAATAGCAAGAACATACCTTATAGTAGAAGAAATTCACTTTATTCACCTTAAACTTGAACCACACGCGTCGCTATACGATTCTATACTCGCAACTATACGTCGCCTGAACCGGAATTCGGGAATTATTGTTGATTTAGGCTTGAAATTTGGGTTTGGAAGTTGGGGAAATTTCTAGAGGAATTTGGAACAATTTGGAAGAGTTTTTTTGGCTGAAAAAGAGGGGGCAAGCCCCTTTTATATTAGTTCATATTCGGGTCGGGGTCACTGTAGCAAAACTGTAGCAGTACTGTAGCAAGTCAGTTACTGTAGCAGTATGTAGCACGCGTTTCTGCTCGGTCAGCTGAACTTGTAACGTCCATAATTCTCTACTTCGATATCGTATCAATGAGAAGTTTGTTGCGTTGGAAACTAGACCCGACGAAATTAATTTTAGGCTTTTGAAACACCTTAAAACTCTTAATATACTAGGAGATATACCCCTCCAAAATTCTGTCAACGTTTTCCAAATTTTCGACAAATTTATTTTCTTCGATTTGCTTGGTCCCGGAGTTTCCCATAGCATATTATATGAACGTAAACCGTCAAGACCATAGGATTAGTTCGTATAATATCATATATCCTTGAAGGATATTCCAGTATCCATACTTAGAACGTCCAACACTTATAAATTTTCACGTACGAACCCACGGGGTGTAACAAGGTCCCTCACTGATGAGATTATACGGTCACTTATACGGACCGTATAAAATTATACGGACAATATAATGTGTCGTATAATGGTCACAGAAGCGAGAAGTTGATGGGGTGATTTCATGGTCACTTATACGGACCGTATAAGTTTATACGAACCGTATAAGTGTCCGTATAATTACCTGACGGGTCAGATTTTTAAGTCATTTATAAGAAGACCCAAGTTCATTATTTCATTTCATTTCTCACCCAACACTTCAAGAATTCTCTAGAACCCTCTCCACTCTTCATCCACAAGAACCCAAGAGAAATTCATGATCAACTTCATCAAACCAACAAAATCAAGTGCAAGAAACACATTAAAGTTCATCTAAGCCAAGAAATTCCAATGGAAGTGAACTAGGGTTCTGTTGTAAGAGAAGTATTTCCAGTCAAGGCTTATTCCTACACCATCTAAGGTACGTTTTATGATCTTTTCATAAAGGTAAGTTGTTTAAGGTATTGAGAAGCTCAAACACTTGGATTGTAGAAGGATATAGAAAATGGGTCACAAAGATAGGAATAATGAGATTTTGAGTAGTAGTTTGGAGTGAATCATGAATATTGATATGTTGTAATTGTAAGTATGTTATGAATGACATTTAGAGCATGGGATAAGAATTATATGTGAGAAAACGTAATAGTAAACTATGACCATGGTTATGGAGGAATTAAAGTTAAATTGTGAAATATGGATAATGTAGGTGAATGATGATTGTTGTCTATAATATTGTGAATGTTGTTATGGATGCTTGGGAGTCGATATGTGATATGAGGAAAGTTGTATAAACAAAGAAAATGCTGCCCAATTTTCTCTAGCCTTAGTAAGCACATTCTCATAATCGATTAGCTAATGTTAATACGAACTTTATTGAAGGTAGAAATGCGAGCATCGAAGGAGAACAATCAAGCGATAGAATTGTTAAACGAAAGAGGTATGTAAGGATAATCCTTTCCTTCTAAGGCATGACTCCTATGTCATGAATCTTCCTATTTTTCCATGATCTTCCTAAATAACGGAAATTATGAGTCCATGACTATAAAGAGCTACATACGCATATGATGAAGAAAAGAGATACGATACGAGCATGATAATGATGATGATGAGTTTAAGTATAACGAATCCTAGAGTAAAATAAGATGTCCATGAAGCTAGTGATCCTAAGTATGGTTCCATTGATGCTTTTCTTTGTGTGCACTCGCCTTAAAATGTTAGTCCCTTCAAGGTGAGATATGATGATTATGATTACTCCATAATATAATTGGGGGTTCACGACCTTATGTCACCTCGACATAGCCACAGATGCCTTCTAGATCTAATGTATGTTTGTTGATAAATGTATAACGATGCTAAGACTATGATATGCCTATGAGATGTATAAATAATGATAAGTTTATGTTGACTATATGACGATACGATTCCACCGTGCCTAGTTGGCCGGGCATGTCACCGCGAAGGCGGGCTGCATACGATTCCACCGTGCCTAAATAGCCGGGCATGTCACCGCTAAGGCGGGCTACTATGTTTACACCGAGCCTAGAGGGCCGGGCATAACACCACTAGTGGGCGGCATATGATGGTTACCTGGACACGGGTTAACGGTGATGATTTATATGATACGATGATGTATGCGCTATGATGATACATGTACTATATATATATATATATATATATATATATATATATATATATATATATATACATATATGATATATGTATGAAATAGATCCACCCTTTAAAGTTACGCAAGTTATATCTTCATCTGATGACTTATGATTTCTCTATTATTATGTTCATTTCATTCATGCCTTACATACTTAGTACAATGTTCGTACTGACGTCCGTTTTCTTTGGACGCTGTGTTCATGCCCATAGGTAGACAAGGAGGTGATCCAAACTTGTGGGAGCTACTAGCAGACTTGAGAGCACTCCATTGCTCCAGAGGTGCCATTGACTTATTCTTTTGTATATATATATGTATTTTGGGCACGACGTGGTCCTGTCCTGTCCATATGTCTAGTACTCTAGTAGAGGCTCGTAGATACGCATGTGTGGGTAGTATGGTCTCACGATTTTTCCCACGCGTATATATATATATATTGATAGCCGAAGGGCTTATGTATATAAAAGTAATTATGATTCAAAGTAAAAAAATGGTTTTTTTCCTATGATTTGAGTATAAGATTAATGAATGGACGCTTGATGTGTACGATGGGTAATGGTATGAGCGGTGCTCGGTGGTTAGCCCCGGGTACCCGTCATGGCCCCTAGTCGGGTCGTGACAAAAGTGGTATCAGAGCATTTCAGTCTTAGGAAGAGTCTACGAGCCGTGTCTAGTAGAGTCTTGTTTATGGTGTGCTGCGCGCCACATTAATAAACAAGAGGCTACAAGGCATTTAGGAAAAATGACCATCTTTCATCTTAAGAGATCGTGCGATAGAGCTTTGTTATAAGATTTTCTCCTCCTTAATAGTGTGCTATGATTTCAGAAATGCCGCCAAAGGGAAGGGCTACAGCCGCCCAGAAGGGCAAGACTACGATGAAAATGAGGGTAGAAAAAGAGCCGCCAATGAATGTAGAAGAGGGAGAATCACGTAATGAGGCTCCATCTAATACTTCCTCCACTCCGCCCAATTGAGAAGAACAAGAAGGGGCTTCAGCTCCAGCTCCTATACCTCCAGTTCCTCCACCGGCTACTTCGGGTTAACAAGTGATCGAGGCTATTCATCTATTGATGCAGTTAGTTGCTGCCTAGGCACAGTGGCAGAATGCGGGTCCAAGTGACCAGAGCCCGTGATTTCATGAGTTTGAATCCTCCGGAGTTTTTTGGGTCAAAGCCAAATGAAGACCCGTAAAGTTTTATTGATGAAATGCTGAGAACATTGAAGATTATTCATGCCTCCGAAACTGAATCTGTGGAGTTGGCATCTTATAGACTCCGAGATGTGGCGGTGTTATGGTACAATAATTGGATATCATCAAGAAAAGAGAATGCGCCTCCTCCCGTTTGGCAAGAATTTGTAGATGCCTTCATCCGCCACTATTTGCCACCCGAGGTCCGTCGAGCTAGAGCGGATAGGTTCTTAAATATAAAACAAGGAAATATGAGTGCCCGGGATTATAGCCTTCGGTTTAATTCATTGGCTAGATATGCCCCGACTATGGTGGCCGACATGGGGGATAGAGTGCACAAATTCGTGAGTGGATTAGGGCCACATTTGTTCAAGGACTGCTTGACGGCCTCGTTGCATGATGGGATGGATATTTCCCGCATTCAAGCCCATGCCCAGAATTTAGAAGGACAACAATATCCGCAGAGGGGTGATCGTGATATTGATAGAGGGCAAAGCAAGAGGGCCAGATCTATGGGGGCAGGTAGTGATTATAGAGGGGGATCAAGGCAGGCATATTCTAGATACTCAGGCCAGTCGGCGACTATTACACCTCCAAGATTTGCAGGTAGGAGATTTGACCGCTCTATTTCTTCAGGACAGGGTCAAAGTTCGAGAGCTTCAGGTTCTCAGTTTGGGGGTGATCATAGTCAGGGGAGACCACCAGTTCCGCGATGTAGTCAGTGCGGTAAATTACATTCCGGGCCATGTCTCCAGGGCACAAATGCTTGCTATGTTTGTGGACAGACTGGGCACTTGATGCGTGATTGTCCATTGAGGTATGGTAGAGGTGGGTTTCAGCCCATAAGATCAGCAGCTGGTTCCTCTTCGATGCGCCCGGTAGGGCAGACTCCCCAGATCCCAGCAGGTCGAGGTGGAGGCAGAGGGGGAGCATCTACTTTAGGTGCCACTCAGCCCCGTATGTATGCGTTAGCCGGACGACAGGATCTTGAGTCCTCCATGGATGTGGTTACAGGTAAATTATCCGTATTTTCACATGATGTGTATGCATTGATAGATCCGGGTTCTACCCTATCTTATATTACTCCGTATGTTGCTGGTTGTATTAGGGTGAAACCCGAGTCAATTAAATATTTTGAGGTATCTACTAAGGTTGGTGATCCCGTGATAGCTAGATAAGTGTATAATAAATGTGTAATTGTGATATGCGACCGCCAGACTAAAGCTGATTTAGTTGAGCTAGAGATGTTAGATTTCGATGTGATTATGGGTATGGATTGATTGGCCTCATGTTATGCTAATGTTGACTGCCGAATGAAAGTAGTTCGATTTCAATTTTCAGGAGAGCCCGTGCTTGAATGGAAGGGTAATACAGCATCTCCAAGAGGTAGGTTTATTTCCTACCTTAAGTCAAGAAAGATGATAGCTGAGGGCTATATTTATCACTTAGTTCGAGTTCATGATACCGAAGCAAAGTCGCCAACTTTCCAATCCGTTCCGGTAGTAAATGAATTCCCGGATGTATTTCCAGATGAACTTCCAGGCCTTCCTCCGGAAAGAGAGATTGATTTCGATGTTGATGTGTTGCTGGACACCAAGCCTATTTCTATTCCTCCTTACCGAATGGCTCTGACAGAATTGAAAGAATTAAAGGCACAGTTGAATGATTTGCTTGAGAAGGGGTTTATTAGACCTAGTTTATCACCGTGGGGAGCACCAGTCCTATTCGTGAGAAAGAAAGATTCCCTACGAATGTACATCGTTATAGGCAGTTGAATAAGGTGACGATAAAGAAAAAATATCCTCTCCCAAGGATTGGTGATTTGTTTGATCAACTACAGGGTGCCAAGTGGTTTTCTAAAGAAGAAGATATTCCCAAAACAGCTTTCAGAACGAGGTATGGCCATTATAAATTCCGGGTGATGTGGTTTGGGTTAACTAATGCTCCGGCAGTGTTCATGAATTTGATGAATAATGTATTCCGGCCTGTCTTGGATTTATTCGCAATAGTATTCATTGACGATATTCTGGTATACTCTCGCACAGAATCAGAACACGCAGATCATTTACGTATTGTTCTAGGAATCTTTCGAACCCGAGAATTGTATGCAAAATTCTCAAAGTGCGAGTTTTGGCTTAATTCTGTGACATTTTTGGGTCATGTTATTTCAGGTGATGGCATTCGAGTTGATACTCAGAAAATTGAAGCTGTGAAGACTTGGCCAAGGCCGACGACGCCTACAGAAGTCCGTAGTTTTCTGGGATTGGCAGGTTACTATAGAAGGTTCGTAGAAGGATTTTCCTCTATTTCAGCCCCATTGACGAAGCTAACCCAAAAGTCAGCTAAGTTTCAGTGGAATGATGCTTGTGAACGCAACTTCCAAGAGCTAAAGGACAGATTAACCTCAGCCCCAGTCTTGACACTCCTAGAAGGGCCAGATGGCTATGTTATATATTGTGATGCTTCCGGTGTTGGGTTAGGATGTGTGTTAATGCAGCATGGTAAAGTCTTTGCCTATGCCTCAAGACAATTATGGAACCATGAAAAGAACTACCCAACACATGATCTCGAATTGGCTGCAGTTATTCATACATTAAAAATGTGGAGACATTACTTGTTTGGCGTGCATGTTGATATCTATACAGATCACAAGAGTCTTCAATACATTTTGAAACAGAAAGAGTTGAATCTATGACAGAGGTGGTGGTTAGAATTATTGAAATATTGTGATGTGAGTATTTTATACCACCCCAGAAAGGAAAATGTTGTCGCTAATGCGCTTAGCCACCGATCGATGGGCAGCCTATGTGAAGTTCCTCCGAAAAAGAAAGAATTAATTTATGAGCTCCACCAACTAGCTAATCTTGGAGTACGTCCAATTGATTTAGGTAGTGCAAGAATTGGCATTAATAATCCCACAGTTTCGTCCTTCAATATGGAAGAGAAAGAGCGTCAATATGAAGATCCTCAGTTGAGCCATTATAGAGACACACTTTATGAAAAAGAGAAGTCTCCATTTGAAACTTCTATGGATGGAATTCTTAGATACCGAGGTAGACTATGTGTTCCGAATGTTGCAGAATTGCGCCGTCGAACTCTAGAAAAGCTCATTATTCTCGGTATTCTATTCACTGTCACGACCCAGCTAGGGGCCATGACGGGTACCCGGGGCTAGCCACCGAGCACCACTCGTTCGACTACTCATAGTACTCATTTAATGCTCTTTTATCAACTTTATACTCAAATTGTAGGAAAATCATATTTTATATGGAAACATAAATAATTTTATATACATGTGCCTCTCAGCCATCAAAATAATATATACATATAATAGCATCTCGTGAGACCATCTAACCCACACTGCATCTACGAGCCTCTACCGGAGTGCTACACATAATAGCGGGACAAGACCCCGTCATGCCCAAAAATACATATATATGACTATACGCAAAGAGGATCATCATGAGCACCTCTGACCAAGGGAGTGCTTTCAATCAGCTGACAGCTACTACGGATCTGGGTCGAGCTCTCCTCCCTGTCTACCTGTGGGCATGAACACAGCGTCCAAAGAAAACGGACGTCAGTACGAACATTGTACTGAGTATAAGAGGCATAAACAAGGAAATAAGGCAATGATATACAAGAAGTATCAATATGGAATAACTGTATCTGACTATCAAGTGTAAAAAAAATAATACAGGCTGGCTTACTCATAATCATCATGATGTATAAGCTGCCTGCCCATATAGGTACGGTGTAGTAATATATAAGCTGCCCGTCCATATTGGATCAGTGTGATAATCATAACATTAGCCTGCGTCCAGGCCTCCCGTGTCCGGGGTATCATCTCATGCCGCCCACTAGTGGTGTCTGCCCATGCCATTTGGCCATGGTGTATCGTATAGCTGCCCGCCTTAGCGGTGACTGCCCGGCCAAATAGGCGCGGTGTTATATCCTCATCATACATAGTCATCATAATATACTTATCATAATACATGCATAATGCTTATGAACAACTTTACTTTATCGGGGTGACGTAAGGTCGTGATTCCCTCGATTTCATTATGGAGCAATTATTGACATCCTGCCTAACCTTGAAGGAACTAACATATAAGGTGAGTGTGAGCAATAAATAACATCATCATCATTATAGGATCATCATGTCTTGTCTCTTATCTTATATAGCTATTCATAAACATAGGCTTTTAGCTTTTTGGAGTATAGGAACACATGGAGAGGAAGGAAAATCATGCTATGAGATTCATGCCATTAGAAAGAAAGGACTAGCCTCACATACCTTTGACATTTAACTAATCTATCGCTTGCTTGTTCTCCTTCAATGTCACGTTTCTACCTTCAAAAGAGAATTCGCACTATCGTTAGTTAATTCTATCATAAGAACACGTTACTAATTCTTGGGAAAATTGGGCAATACTTCCTTTGTTTATACTACTTTCCCATATTCTATATCAACTCCTACACGCTCACAACAACATTCACAATATTGAAATCAACAATCTTCATTTGTATACATTGACCACAATCCACCATTTCTCCACCTTTATGGTTATAGCTTACTATCGCGTTTCCTCGTATATAATACTTATTTCATGGTGTAAATTTCATTTATAACGCATTAATAATCACAACACACCAAGATTCATGATTCAACCCAACTACCATCCAACCATGACACTCTTCACTCATTAATGACCCATTTCCTATGTCTTTCTACAATTCAAGTATCTTAACCTTCCAATACCTTAAAAAACATGGTTTAGTCATGAGACTTACCTTAGATGATGGTTGAACAAGTCTTGAATGGAATTACACCTCTAGCATCGAAACCCTACTTCACTTCCTTTGGGTTTTCTTGAGAAAGATAAACTTTAGCCAGGTTTCATACACTTTATTTCATGGATTTGGTGTTATTGATCATGGATTTCCTTTGGTTTTCTTGTGATGAAGAGTAGAGAGCATTCTAGAGGTTTCTAGAGAGAAATATCGTGGAAATGAAATGAATTGAATGAGCTTAGGTCTCCTTTTAATGACTTAAAATCTGTTCCGGAATGAACAGTAGCTGAAGTGCACAGTGGTCGTAAACCCAGTTTATGGTCCGTATTCCAGTTTACGGGCCGTATTTCATGATTGTATTTAAGCATATCAAAACCAGAAAGGTATGCTGGGGATCATGGTGATTTACGATCGCAGTTTACGGGCCGTATTTCAATTTACGGTCCGTATTCCAGGTAGTATTTAACTATTTGAACATTTTACAGAATGTTGAAGTTTTGTGAGTTGAATTACGACATGGTGGTTTACCCGTATACTACTTTACGATCGTATTTCACTTTACGGTCGACTGGGCCAAAGTGCAAATCTGCGACTTTCAAGTCTTCAGAACCTATAATTAGTCATTGTGGAGCATAACCTTATCCCTTATTCCCATTGCCTTTGAAATCTTACTTAGGGTTATCAAACGTCATTCCCTTCTGATTAAAACACCATATACCCGTATCCTTCATTAGTCTATTCGTGGTACGCTCACGGGGAAATTTCTGAGGTGTAACATTCACCCAGGTGCAACGAAGATGTACCATGATCTCAAGTTGATATATTGGTGGGATGACATGAAGAGAGACATAGCAAAATTTGTAGCTCAATGTCAAAATTGCCAGCAAGTGAAAATCGAACGTCAAAAGCCAGGAGGATTATTGCAAGTAATGGAAATCCCTACTTGGAAATGGGAAGTGATCAGTATGGATTTTATTGTGGGATTACCTCGTTCCCGAAGCAAGTATGATTCTTGTCACGACCCGACTAGTGGCCATGTCGGGTACCCAAGGCTAACCACCGAGCACCACTCATTCTATTGCTCATCATACTCATAATACACTTCTTTAATATTCGTATGCTCATAATCATAGGAAAACCATTTTTCGTTTGGAAACATAATTACCTTATATACGTAAGCCTTCCGGCTATCAAATTAATATATACATACGAGGAGAACCCGTGAGACCATACTACCCACACATACGTATCTACGAGCCTCTACTAGAATGCTAGACATAGGGATGGGACAGGACCCCATCGTGCCCAAAATACACACACACACACACACACACACACATATATATATATATATATATACATATATATATGGCACCTCTAGAACAATGGAGTGCCCTCAAGTCAGCTAATAGCTCCTACGAGTCTGGATCACCTCCCTGTCTACCTGTGGGCATGAACACAGCGTCCAAAGAAAACGGACGTCAGTACGAACATTGTACTGTGTATGTACGGAATGAATGAAATGAACATAATAGAGAAATCATAAGTCATAAGGTGAAGATACAACCTGCATAACCTTTAAGGGTGGATACATTTCATACATATAGCATATACATAGTCGTAGTACATGTATCATTATAGTGCGTACATCATCGTATCGTATAAATCATCATCATTAACCCGCGTCCGGGTAACCATCATATGTCGCCCACAAGTGGTGATCATGTCCGGCCTTCTAGGCGCGGTGGAATTGTTAGCAGCTCGCCTTAGCGGTGACATGTCCGGCCAAATAGGCACGGTGGAATAACAAGCAGCCCACCTTAGCGATGACATGTCCGGCCAACTAGGCACGGTGGAATCGTATCGTCATAATCTTATCATAAGCTTAGCATTATTATACATCTATCATTAAAACATAAGGTCGTGACCCCCGATTACATTATGGAATGATCATAATCATCATATCTCACCTTGAAGGGACTAACATTTTAAGGTGAGTGTACACAAGGAAAAGCATCAATGGATCCATACTTAAGATCATTAGCCTCATGGACATCATATGTTACTCTAGGATTCTTCATACTTATTTTCATCATCATCATTATCATGCTCGTATCATATCTCTTTTCCTTATCATATGCGTATATAGCTCTTTACTAAGACTGACTCATAATTTTCGGGATGTAAGAAAGTCATGAAGAGATAGGGAATATCATGTCATAAGAATCATGCCTTAGAAAGAAGGGACTAGCCTTACATACCTCTTTGCTTTGCTACTCTATCGCTTGATCGTTCTCCTTCAACGCTCACATCTCTACCTTCAAAGGAATTCGTTTCAACATTAGCTACTTGACTATATAAACGTGCTTACTAATGCTAGAGAAAATTGGGCAGAATTTCCTTTGTTTATACAACTTTCCTCATTTTGCATATCAACTCCCAACATCCATCACAACATTCACAATATCATACACAAAAATCATCATTCATCTACATTATCCGCATTTCACAATTTCACTTCAATTTCTCCATAATTGTGGTTATAGTTCACTATCACGTTTTCTCACATATAATACTTACACCATGTTCTAAATGTCATTTATAGCGTACTTATAATCACCACATATCAATATTCATGATTCACTCCAAACTATTACTCAAAATTGCACTATTCCCTTATTCATGATCCATTTTCTATATCCTTTTACAATCCAAGTGTTTCAACTTTCAAATATCTTAAACAGCATGGAAATACCATAAATCTTTCCTTAGATGGTGTAGGAATGAACCTTGGGTGGAAACCCCTCACTTGAGCAAAACCCTAGTTTTACCTTCACTTGGATTCCTTGGCTTGGATGAACTTTAATGTGATTCTTGCACTTGATTCACTTAGATTGATGTTGTTAATCACTAATATTTCCTGAATTCTTGTGGGAGAAGTGTTCTAGGGAATTATAGAGAGAAGTGGTGTGAAGGGGAAAATGAAATGAAATGAAACTTGGTCCTTTATTAAATACAAAAAATTTGTCCCAACCAGTTTCTACGGACCAACATACGGTCCGTATAAATTATACTGACCGTATGTCTGGCCGTAGATTTGGTCCAGAGAAGGTTGCCCATCTGGGCAAAATACGTACCGTATGTTGGTTATAGTTCACTATCACGTTTTCTCACATATAATACTTACACCATGTTCTAAATGTTATTTATAGCGTACTTATAATCACCACATATCAATATTCATGATTCACTCCAAACTATTACTCAAAATTGCACTATTCCCTTATTCATGATCCATTTTCTATATCCTTTTACAATCCAAGTGTTTCAACTTTCAAATATCTTAAACAGCATGGAAATACCATAAATCTTTCCTTAGATGGTGTAGGAATGAACCTTGGGTGGAAACCCCTCACTTGAGCAAAACCCTAGTTTTACCTTCACTTGGATTCCTTGGCTTGGATGAACTTTAATGTGCTTCTTGCACTTGATTCACTTAGATTGATGTTGTTAATCACTAATATTTCCTGAATTCTTGTGGGAGAAGTGTTCTAGGGAATTATAGAGAGAAGTGGTGTGAAAGGGAAAATGAAATGAAATGAAACTTGGTCCTTTATTAAATACAAAAAATTTGTCCCGACCAGTTTCTACGGACCAACATACGGTCCGCATAAATTATACTGACCGTATGTCTGGCCGTAGATTTGGTCTAGAGAAGGTTGCCCATCTGGGCTAAATATGCGGCCTAACATACTGTCACGACCCGACTAGGGGCCGCGACGGGTACCCGGGCTAATCACCGAGCACCGCTCGTTCTATTTCTCATCATGCTCGTTTAGTGCTCTTTTATCAAACTTATACTCAGATCGTAAGAAAATCATATTTCATATGGAAACATAAATACTTTTATATACTTGTGCCTCTCGGTCATCAAAATAATATATGTATATATGCATAACAACATCTCGTGAGACCATCTACCCACACTGCGTATCTACGAGCCTCTACTGGAGTGCTAGACATAAGGACGGGACAAGACCCTTTCATGGCAAAAATATATATACAAATTTACACAAAAGAATAATCATAAGCACCTCCGGAACAAAGGAGTGCTTTGAATCAGCTAGCAGCTACTATGGATCTGGGTCAAGCTCTCCTCCCTGTCTACCTGTGGGCATGAACACAGCATCCAAAGAGAACGGACGTCAGTACGAACATTGTACTGAGTATGAGAGGCATAAACAATGAAATAAGACAATGATATAAAGGAAAATACCAATATGGAACATCTATGTCTGACTGTCAAGTATAAAGGAAACAATACATACTGGCTTACTCATAATCATCATCATGTCATGTATGTATAAATATGTAAGCTTCCCGTCCGTATAGGTACGGTGTGATAATCATAACATTAGCCTGCGTCTAGGCCTCCCGCGTCCGGGGTATCATCTCATGCCGCCCACTAGTGGTGTTGCCCTTGCCATATAGACACGGTGTAATCATTATAAGTCGCCCGCCTTAGCGGTGCTGCCCGGCCTTATAGGCGCGGTGTAATGTCATTAACATGTACTCATCATAATGCATGCATAATAACTCAAAGTTAATTACACTTTATCGAGGTGACATAAGGTCGTGAACCCCCGATTCCATTATGGACATTTATAAGTATTCTGCCTCACCTTGAAGGAAATAGTATATAAGGTGGGTATACACACGAATATCATCATCAACTTTATAGGAACATCATATCGTGAATGCTAGAATCTTTATACTTAACTTATCATCATCATTATTGAACTTATAATATATCTCTCATCTCATAAGGATATTCGTGAACATAGACTATTAGTTTTCCGGGATATAAAGGATTAATGGTGAGGGAGGAAAAATCATACCATAGGATTCATGCCATAGAAAGAAAGGACCAGCCTCACATACCTTTCTCGTTTAATTAGTCTAGCGTTCGCTTGTTCCCTTCAATATCACGTTTCTACCTTCAAGAGAGAATTCGCATTAACATTAGTTAATCGACTATAAGAACGCGCTACTATTTCTAGGGAAAATTGGGCAGCACTTCCTTTGTTTATACTACTTTTCCCATATTCTATATCCACTTTCAAACGTTCATATCAACATCCACAATATGGCAAACAACAATCATCATTTATATATATTGACCACAATCCACCATTTCTCTTCAATTTCTCCACATTTATGGTTATAGCTCATTATCGCGTTTTCTCATCTATCATACTTATTTCATGGTCTAAACGTCATTTATAACTTATTCATATTCACAACACACCAACATTCAAGATTCAACCCAACTACCATTCAACCATGACACTATTCACTCATTTATGACCCATTTGCTATGTCTTCTTACAATTCAAGTATCTTAGTCTCCCAATACCTTAAACAACATGGTATAGTCATGAAACTTACCTTAGATGATGGTTGAACAAGCTTTGAATGGAAATACTCTTCTAGCACCAAAACCCTACTTCACTTCTCTTGGGTTTTCTTGAGATGAATGAACTTTGGCTAGCTTTCATACACTTGATTCCCTTGAATTCTTGATATTGATCTTTGATTTCCTTTGTTTTCTTGTAGATGAAGAGTGGAGAATATTCTAGAGGTTTCCAGAGAGAAGTGGTATGGAAATGAAATGAATTAATGAGCTTGGGTCTCCTTTTTAATGACTTGAAATCTGATTCGTAATGAACAGTAGTTGAAAGTGCATAGTGGTCGTAAACTCAGTTTACGGTCCATATTCCAGTTTACGGGCCGTATTTCATGGGCGTATTTAAGCATAACAGAACCAGAAAGTCAGGCTGAGGGCATGGTGATTTACGAACTCAGTTTAGGGTCCGTATTTCAAGTCGTATTTGACCAGTCAAGTCTTTGGCAGAAAGTTAAAGTTTTGGAAGTTGAAATACGACATGGCAGTTTACAGCCCGTAAACTACTTTACAGTCCGTATTTCATTTTACGATCGACTGAGCCAAGTGCAAATCTGCAACTTTCACGTTTGCAAAACCTATAATTAGTCATTATGGAGCATAACCTATCTCTTATTGCAATTGCCTTTGAAATCTTACTTAGGGTCGTCAAACGTCGTTCCCTTCTTATTAAAACATCGTAGACTCGTATTCTTCGTTAGTCTATTCACTGTACCTTCACGGGGAAATTCCCGAGGTTTAACACATACGGCCAGTATGTTGGGCCGTATAATGCCCAGCTATCCCGATTTCGTTCTCGTCGACTCATTTGACCTCCAATTCATATCGAACCTTCTTAACACTCTTTTATCACCTCATTAACAATCTAAGGGACGTTATAACTCTTCTCCAAAGCATCATTAAATCATCATTAACTCGTTACTCGTAAATCCTTTCCGATACATAACGTATGCCTTGCCTTCCATGACAACTTTCTTCTCTTACGTAGAATGTTACACCTCGGAAATTTCCCCGTGAACGTACAACGAATGGACTAACGGAGAATACGGGTATATGATGTTTTAAGGAGAAGGGAACGACGTTTGACGACCTTAAGTAAGATTTCAAAGGAAATGGGAACAAGAGATAGGTTATGCTCCACAATGACTAAATTATTGGTTTTGAAGACTTGAAAGTCGCAGATTTGCACTTTGGCCCAGTCGACCGTAAAGTGAAATACAGACCGTAAAGTGGTATACAGCCCCGTAAACCACCATGTCGTACTTCAACTCACAAAACTTCAACTTTCTGTCAAATGTTCAAATGGTTAAATACGACTTGGAATACGGACCGTAAATTGAAATACGGGCGTAAACCGTGATCGTAAATCACCAGGATCCTCAACATACCTTTCTGGTTTTGATATGCTTAAATACGACCGCGAAATGCGGCCCGTAAACTGGAATACGGACCGTAAACTGGGTTTATGACCACTGTGCACTTTAGTCACTGTTCATTCCGGATTAGATTTTAAGTCATTAAAAGGAGACCTAAGCTCATTCAATTCATTTCATTTCCACGATATTTCTCTCTAGAAACCTCTAGAATGCTCTCTACTCTTCATCACAAGAAAACCAAAGGAAATCCATGATCAATAACACCAAATCCATGAAATAAAGTGTATGAAACCTAGCTAAAGTTCATATCTCTCAAGAAAACCCAAAGGAAGTGAAGTAGGGTTTTGATGCTAGAGGAGTGATTCCATTCAAGGCTTGTTCAACCATCATCTAAGGTAAGTTTCATGACTAAAACATGTTGTTTAAGGTATTGGAAGGTTAAGATACATGAATTTTAGAAAGACATAAGAAATGGGTCATTAATGAGTGAATAGTGCCATGTTTGGATGGTAGTTAGATTGAATCATAAATATTGGGGTGTTGTGAGTATGAATACGTCATAAATGATATTTAGGCCATGGAATAAGTGTGATACATGAGACAAAGCGATAGTAAGCTATAACCATAAATGTGGAGAAATTGACGAGAAATGGTGGATTGTGGTCAATGTATATGAATGATGATTGTTGATTGCGATATTGTGAATGTTGTTGTGAACGTGTGGGAGTTGATATAGAATATGGGGAAAGTAGTATAAACAGAGGAAGTGCTGTCCAATTTTCCCTAGAAATAGTAGCGCGTCCTTATAGTCGAATTAACTAACGTTAGTGCGAATTCTCTCTTGAAGGTAGAAACGTGATATCGAAGGAGAACAAGCAAGCGATAGCTTAGTTAAACGTAAAAGGTATGTAAGGCTTATCCCGTCCTTCAAAGGCATGAATCTTTCGAGCTTTTCATGATCCTCCTATATGATGGAACTTACGAGTCCTTAAATATACTAAATTACATACGAGCATGATAATGATGATCCCATAACACTGATGGTGTCATTATTGATAACACTCACCTTATGCACTATTTCCTTCAAGGTGAGGCAAAGTACTCGTAAATGTTCATAATATAATCGGGGGTTTACGACCTTACGTCACCCCGACATAGCCATGGTTGTCTTCAAACTCTAATGTGTGCTCCTAATGCTAAATGTGAAATAATGCTAAATCATGATATGTCTATAAGACGATTAATGATGCTAGCTTATAATATGCCTATGTTATGTATGAAATTGCCAAGCTATGATAAGATTGTGATACATTCATGAAATGTGCAATAGTTATGGGTTATGATTGATTATGTGATGATGAAATTGCACCAAGCCTAGATGGCCTGGCATGTCACCGCTAAGGTGGGCTGCGATGTTCCACCGAGCTTAGATGGTCGGGCATGTCACCGCTAAGGCGGGCTACAATGTTACATTGAGCCTAGAGGGCCGGGCATGATCACCACTAGTGGGCGGCGTATGATGGTTACCCAGACGCGGGGTAACGATGAGGATAGTGATGTGACGAGACATGTGATATGACGAGATATGTGATGTGATGACATGTGTACTATGATTATGTAAAGTATGATATATGTACGAAATGTATTTGTTTATGACACTCTTGCAGGCTATATCTTTCTCTTATGGCTCACGGTCCTCCTATTATATTTATTTCATTCTTGTCTTACATATTCAGTACAATATTCGAACTGACGTCCGTTTTCTTTGGACGCTGTTTTCATGCCCACAGGTAGACAGGGAGGCGAGCTCGAGCCAAACTCGTAGGAGCTGTTAGCTGATTGCAAGCACTCCTTTGTTTCGGAGGTGCTTGGTTATTCTTTCGTGTATATTTGTATATGTTGGGCTCGACGGGGTCCTGTCCCGTATATGTGTTTTGTACTTCAGTAGAGGCTCGTAGATACACGGTGTGGGTTATGTGGTCTGGTAGGGTCACTATGGTATAATTATATATATATTATTTTGATAGCCTAAAGGGCTTACGTATATAAAAATATTTATGTTTACAAATGAAACATGAATTTCTCATGATTCGAGTATAAAAATCGATAAAAGAGTAGTTAATGAGCATGATTAGCAGAAGAACAAGCGGTGCTCGGTGGTTAGCCCATGGTATCCGTCGCGGCCCCTAGCTGAGTCGTGACAAAGTGGTATCAGAGTAGTTCAGTCCTAGGAAGTGTCTACGAGCCGTGTCTAGTAGATTCTTGTTTATGGTGTGTTGCGCGCCACATCAATAAACAAGAGGCTACAGGGAATTTAGGAAAAATGACCGTCTTTCTTCTCATAAGATCGTGCGATAGAGCCGTGTATAAGATTTAATCCTCCCTAATAGTGTGTTATGATTTCAGAATGCCGCCAAAGGGAAAGGCTACAGCCGCCCAGAAGGGCAAGACTACGGCAAAGAGGCGGGTAGAAAGAGAGCCTCCGATGAATATAGAAGAAGGCGTATCACATAATGAGGCCTTGTCTAATGCTTCTTCTACCCCGCCTAATGTGGAAGAACAAGGAGGAGCTCCAGCTCCAGTCCCTCCACCGGTTGCTTCGGGTCAACAAGTCACCGAGGCCGTTCAGTTATTGACACAATTGGTCGCCGCACAAGCACAACGACAAAATGCCAGTTCAAGCTATCGGGCAGCAAGTACCAAAGCCCGTGATTATATGAGTCTAAATCCTCCGAAATTCTTAGGGTCAAAGCGTGATGAAGACCCGCAAAGTTTCATAGATGAGATGTTGAGGACATTGAAGATTGTCCATACCTCCGAAACTGAATCCGTGGAGTTAACGTCTTATAGACTCCAAGATATGGCAGTTTTATGGTGCAACAATTGGGTATTATCAAGAGGAGAGAATGCGTCTCCTCCAGTTTGGAAGGAATTCGTGGATGTATTTATTCGTCACTATTTGCCACCCGAGGTCCGCCGAGCTAGAGCGGATAGATTTCTACATCTGAGGCAAGGGAATATGAGTGCCCGGGGAGTATAGCATGCAATTTAATTCCTCGGCTAGATATTCCCCGACTATGGTGGCCGACATGGGAGATCATGTACATAGGTTTTTGAGTGGCTTGGGGCCACATTTGTTCAAAGATTGATTGACGGCCTCTTTTCAAGAAGGGATGGATATTTCTCAAATACAAGCCCGTGCCCAGAACTTAGAGGGACGACAACAACCACAAAGGGGTGATCGCGACAGTGATAGAAGACGAAGCAAAAGGGCTAGATCTATGGGCACAGGCAGTGATTACAGAGGGGTATCGAGGCAGACCTATTCCTGACATTCAGGTCAGTCAGTGACTAGTGCGCCTCCACGATTCGCGGATAGGGGATTTGATCGCTCTTTTCCATCAGGACAGGGTCAGAGTTCGAGAGCTTCGGGTTCTCAGTTTGGGGGTGATTACAGTCAGAGGAGACAACCAGTTCCACGATGTAGCCGGTACCGGAAATTGCACTCATGGCCATGTCGTCAGGACACGGATGCTTGTTATGTTTGTGGACAGACTGGACATTTGATGCGAGATTGTCCCCCGTGGTATGGTAGAGGCGGGGTTCAGGCCACAGGTTCAGCAGCTGGTTCTTCCTCAGCGCGCTCGGTAGGGCAGATTCTCCAGATGTCAGCAGGCCGAGGTAGAGGTAGAGGGGCAGCATCTACTTCAGATACCACTCAGTCCCGTGTATATGCTTTAGCCAGACGGCAGGAACTCGAGTCCTCTCCGAATATGGCTACAGGTACATTGTCTATATTTTCCCGTGATGTGTATGCATTGATAGATCTGGGTTCTACGTTCTCTTATATTACTCCATATGTTGCTGGTTGTATTGGGGTGAAACTTGAGCCAATCAAACCTTTCGAGGTATCTACTCCGGTTGGTGATCCCGTGATAGCAAGACAAGTGTATAAAAATTGTGTAGTTGTGATATGTGATCGCCAGACCACAGTTGATTTGATTGAATTGGAAATGATAGATTTCGATGTAATTATGGGCATGGATTGGTTGGCGTCGTGCTATGCTAATGTTGATTGCCAATTAAAAGTGGTTCGATTCCAATTTTCGGGAGAGCCCGTGCTGGAATGGAAGGGTAATGCAGCATCTCCAAAGGTTAGGTTTATTTCCTACCTTAAGAAAAGGAAGATGATAGCCAAGGGTTATATTTATCATTTAGTTCGGGTTCATGATACCGAGTCAAAGCCGCCAACTTTCCAATCTGTTCCGGTAGTGAATGAATTCCCAGATGTGTTTCCAGACGAACTTCCAGGTCTTCCTCCAGAAAGAGAAATTGATTTCGCCATTGATGTGTTGCCAGACACCAAGACTATTTATATTCCTCCTTATCGGATGGCTCCAGCAGAGTTGAAAGAGTTAAAGGCACAGTTGAAAGATTTGCTTGAAAAGGGGTTTATTAGACCCAGTTCATCACCGTGGGGAGCATCGGTCCAGTTCGTGAGGAAGAAGGACGGATCTCTACGAATGTGTATCGACTACAGGCAATTGAACAAAGTGACGATAAAGAACAAATATCCTCTTCCAAGGATTGATGAATTATTCGATCAATTGCAAGGTGCTAAATGGTTTTGAAAAATAGATTTGAGGATGGGTTATCATCAAGTGAGAGTTAGAGAAGCGGATATTCTCAAAACGGCCTTCAGAACGAGATATGGCCACTATGAATTTCGAGTGATGTCGTTTGGGTTGAGTAATGCTCCGGCCGTGTTTATTAACATGATGAACAATGTATTTAGGCCTCTCTTGGATTTATTTGTGATAGTATTTATTGATGATATTTTGGTGTATTCTCGCACGGAATCAGAACATACAGATCATTTGCGAATTGTTCTTGGCATTCTTCGAGCCCGAGAATTGTATGCAAAATTTTCAAAGTGCGAGTTTTGGCTAAATTCTGTGACATTTCTGGGCCATGTTATTTCAAATGATGGCATTCGAGTTGACACTCAGAAGATTGAAGCTGTGAAAACTTGGCCAAGGCCCACGACACCTACAGAAGTTTGTAGCTTTCTGGGTTTGGCAGGATACTATAGAAGATTCGTAAAGGGCTTTTTATCTATTTCAGCCCCATTGACGAAGCTAACCCAGAAGTCAGCCAAATTTCAATGGAATGATGCTTGTCAGCGCAGTTTCCAAGAGTTGAAAGACAGATTGACCTCAGTTCTGGTCTTAATACTTCCAGAAGGGTCAGATGGCTATGTGGTATATTGTGACACTTCCGGTGTCGGATTGGGATGCGTATTGATGCAGCATGGTAGAGTTATTGCATATGCTTCGGAAACATGAAAAGAATTATTCGACTCATGATCTCGAATTGGCTGCGGTTATTTATGCCTTGAAAATATGGAGGCATTATTTGTATGGTGTACATGTTGATATTTATTCAGATCACAAAAGTCTTCAATACATTTTCAAGCAGAAGGAATTGAACCTGCGGCAGAGGCGGTGGTTAGAATTGTTAAAAGATTATGACGTGAACATTTTGTACCACCCCGGAAAATCCAATGTAGTTGCCGATGCGCTCAGCCGCCGAATAATGGGCGGTTTATGTGAAGTCCCACAGGAAAAGAAAGAGATGGTTCGTGAGCTCCGCCGACTAGCTAATCTTGGAGTACGTGTAATCGATTCAGGTAATGTGTATTAATGATCCCACAATTTCTTCCTTGGACATGGAAGTGAAAGAATGACAATATGAAGATCCTCAATCGTGTCGTTACAGAGACACGTCTCATGGAAAAGAGAAATCTCCATTTGAAGTTTTTATAGATGGAATTCTTAGGTACCGAGGCAGGTTATGTGTGCCGAATGAAGCAGAATTGCGCCGACGAATTCTAGAAGAAGAACATTGTTCTCGGTATTCTATTCACCCAGGTGCAACCAAAATGCATCATGATCTCAAGATAATATATTGGTGGGATGGCATGAAGAGAGACGTAGCCGAATTTGTAGCACAGTGTCCAAATTGCCAACAAGTAAAGATCGAACAGCAAAAGCCAGGAGGCTTATTACAAGCAATGGAAATCCCTACTTGGAAATGGGAAGTGATTAACATGGATTTTATTGTAGGATTACCTCGTTCTCAAGGCAAGTATGATTCGATATGGGTGATTGTGGACAGACTCACAAAAGCAGCCCATTTTCTTCCAGTTAGAACCACGTACTCAGCAGAAGACTATGCGAGGTTGTAACTCAAGGAAATTGTGCAACTTCATAGTATTCCATTATCTATTATTACAGATAGAGAAGCACAGTTTACAGCCAAGTTTTGGAATTCCTTCCAAGAAGGTCTAGGCTCTCAAGTGAAGCTTAGCACGACATTTCATCCGCAGACCGATGGACAAGCCGAGAGTACTATTCATACCTTGGAAGATATGCTACGAGCACGTGTGCTGGATTTCGGTGGAAGTTGGGATGATCATTTACCGTTAATCGAATTTGCATATAACAATAGCTATCATTCTAGTATTCAAATGGCTCCATATGAAGCTTTCTATGGAAGGAAATGTAGATCCCCAATCGGATGGTTTGAAATAGGAGAAGCAAAACTAGTAGGCCCTGAATTGATTCAGCAAGCGGTGGAAAAAGTTAAGGTGATCTGAGATCGATTGTTAACAGCCCAAAGTCGCCAAAAGTCTTATGCAGACAATCACCGATGAGACTTGGAATTTCAAGCTGGTAATTGGGTATTTTTAAAAGTATCGCCAATGAAAGGGGTGATGAGATTTGGTAAGAAAGGGAAGCTAAGCCCTAGATACATTGGACCCTACAGAATTATCCGCAAGGTGGGTCATGTAGCCTATGAATTGGATTTGCCTTCGGAGCTTGAATCAGTCCATCCAGTCTTCCACGTTTCGATGCTCCGTATGTGTATTGGAGATCCCACAAAGATTGTCCCGATAGATGATGTTCAAGTGACAGAAAAGCTAACCTATGAAGAAGTGCCTATTGCTATTCTAGACAGGCAAGTACGAAGGCTTCGAAATAAAGAGGTAGCTTCAGTTAAAGTCTTGTGGCGAAACAATAACCGAGAAGAAATGACTTGGGAAGCGGAAGAGAGTATGAAGTTCAAGTATCCACATTTATTTCAACACCCAGAAGAGACTCAAGATGGCACGCCAACAATATAAGGTAAGTATGCAATAAATGAAGTGTAATAATTAGAGTACCTGAACACCCCTATTTCTATCATTACTCAGATATTATATCCCCTGCTTCCGAGAGCTTTCGTAAGTCTTTCTTAGAATTTTATTATGTTGAAGCCCTGTGAGGCAATGATATTATGGGTTGTTGTGACAGGTTGGTAGTGTCATATTACAGGGGAAACTCTGGCAAAATTTTCGTAGAATCCCGAGTGTTTAACATTCGAGGACGAAAGTTTCAAAAGGGGGGAAGAGTGTTACACCTCGAAAATTTCCCCGTGAACGTACAACGAATGGACTACCGGAGAATACGGGTATATGAAGTTTTAAGGTGAAGGGAACGACGTTTGACAACCTTAAGTAATATTTCAAAGGCAATGGGAACAAGAGATAGGTTATGCTCCACAATGACTAAATTATAGGTTTTGAAGACTTGAAAGTCGCAGATTTGCACTTTGGCCCAGTCGACTGTAAAGTGAAATACGGACCGTAAAGTGGTATACGGCCCGTAAACCACCACGTCGTATTTCAACTCACAAAACTTCAACTTTCTGTCAAATGTTCAAATGGTTAAATACAACTTGGAATACGGACCGTAAATTGAAATACGGCCCGTAAACCGTGATCGTAAATGACCATGATCCTCAACATACCTTTCTGGTTTTGATATGCTTAAATACGATCGCGAAATACGATCCGTAAACTGGAATACGGACCGTAAACTGGGTTTACGACCACTGTGCACTTCAGTCACTGTTCATTCCGGATTAGATTTTAAGTCATTAAAAGGAGACCTAAGCTCATTCAATTCATTTCATTTCCACGATATTTCTCTCTAGAAACCTCTAGAATGCTCTCTACTCTTTATCACAAGAAAACCAAAGGAAATCCATGATCAATAAGACCAAATCCATGAAATAAAGTGTATGAAACCTAGCTAAAGTTCATCTCTCTCAAGAAAACCCAAAGGAAGTGAAGTAGGGTTTTGATGCTAGAGGAGTGATTCCATTTAAGGCTTGTTCAACCATCATCTAAGGTACGTTTCATGACTAAACCATGTTGTTTAAGGTATTGGAAGGTTAAGATACTTGAATTGTAGAAAGACATAAGAAATGGGTCATTAATGAGTGAATCGTGCCATGTTTGGATGGTAGTTGGATTGAATAAATGTTGGGGTGTTGTGAGTATGAATACATCATAAATGATATTTAGGCTATGGAATAAGTGTGATACATGAGAAAACACGATAGTAAGCTATAACCATAAATGTGGAGAAATGGTGGATTGTGGTCAATGTATATGAATGATGATTTTTGATTGCGATATTGTGAATGTTGTTGTGAACGTGTGGGAGTTTATATAGAATATGGGGAAAGTAGTATAAACAAAGGAAGTGCTGTCCAATTTACCCTAGAAATAGTAGCGCGTCCTTATAGTCGAATTAACTAACGTTAGTGGGAATTCTCTCTTGAAGGTAGAAACGTGATATTGAAGGAGAACAAGTAAGCGATATCTTAGTTAAACGTCAAAGGTATGTAAGGCCCCTCCTTCAAAGTCATGAATCTTTCGAGCTTTTCATGATCCTCCTATAGGATCGAACTTATGAGTCCTTAAATATACTAAATTACATACGAGCATGATAATGATGATCCCATAACGCTGATGGTGTCATTATTGGTAACACTCACCTTATGCACTATTTCCTTCAAGGTGAGGCAAAGTAATCGTAAATGTTCATAATATAATCGGGGTTTACGACCTTACGTCATCATGACATAGCCATGGTTGTTTTCAAAGTCTAATGTGTGCTCCTAATGCTAAATGTGAAATAATGATAAATCATGATATGTCTATAAGACGATTAATGATGCTACCTTATAATATGCCTATGTTATGTATGAAATTGCCAAGCTATGATAAGATTGTGATACATTCATGAAATGTGCAACAGTGATGGGTTATGATTGATTATGTGATGATGAAATTGCACCGAGACTAGATGGCCGGGCATGTCACCGCTAAGGCGGGCTGCGATGTTACACCGAGCCTAGAGGGCCGGGCATGATCACCACTAGTGGGCGACGTATGATGGTTACCCGGATGCGGGGTAACGATGAGGATAGTGATATGACGAGACATGTGATGTGACGAGATATGTGATGTGATGACATGTGTACTATGATTATGTAAAGTATGATATATGTACGAAACGTATTTGTTTATGACACTCTTGCAGGCTATATATTTCTCTTATGGCTCACGGTCCTCCTATTATATTTATTTCATTCTTGTCTTACATACCTAGAACAATATTCGTACTGATTTCCGTTTTCTTTGGACGCTGTGTTCATGCCCACATGTAGACAGGGAGGCGAGCTCGAGCCAGACTCGTAGGAGCTGTTAGCTGATTGAAAGCACTCCTTTGTTCTGGAGGTGCTTGGTTGTTCTTTTGTGTATATTTATATATGTTGGGTTCGACGGGGTCCTGTCCCGTCTATGCGTTTTGTACTTCAGTAGAGGCTCGTAGATACACGGTGTAGGTTATGTGGTCTGATAGGGTCACTATGGTATAATTGTATTTATATTATTTTTATAGCCTAAAGGGCTTACATATATAAAACTATTTATGTTTACAAATGAAACATGACTTTCTCATGATTCGAGTATAAAAATCAATAAAAGAGTAGTTAATGAGCATGATGAGCAGTAGAACGAGCGGTGCTCGGTGGTTAGCCCCGGGTACCCGTCGCGGCCCCTAGCTGGGTCGTGACATAGAATGTCTTTGAAATCTCATTTAGAATCATCAAATTCTATTTCTTACTTATTGAAACATCGTATACTTCGTTCCCCTCGTTAGTCTATCCACTGTGCATCAACGAATTTTTTTTCGAGGTGTAACATTCTTCCCCCCTTTTGGAACATTCGTCCTGGAATGTTAAGCACTCGGGAATTCTATGAAAATTTCGCCAGAGTTTCCCCTGTAATATGGCATTACCATCCTGTCACAACAGCCCACAATAGTATTGCCTCACAGGGCCACAACACAATAGCAATATAAATTGGCCACACACGACCCATATGCATAAAAGAAATCATACATACCTCATAACCTTGATGTTTCATCTTGGATCTCTTCTGGGGCTGAAATAAGTGCGGATACTTGGATTTCATATTTTCTTCCGCTTCCCGAGTCATTCTTCTCGGTTGTTATTTTGCCATAAGACTTTGACTGAAGCGACTTCTTTATTTCGAGGTCTCCATACTTGCCTATCTAATATGGCAATGGGTACCTCTTCATAAATAACATTTTCTATCACTTGAACATTATTTACTGGCACAATCATAGTAGGATTTCCAACATATTTACGAAGCATCGAGACATGGAAAACTGGGTGAACTGACTCCAAATCAGAAGGTAGATCTAATTCATAAGCCACTTTGCCTATTTTGCGCACAATCTCATAAGGTCTAATGTATCGGGGACTAAGCTCCCCCTTTCATTCAGTGATCCTATTGCATTCATAAGCTATTACACCCCATGGCTACCATAGGAAGCGTATAGCATGTACTTATGTCATATTCCAAGTAATTGTCCTATTTATCCCTAACGATAATCCCAACTCAACATTTCAACTCAATTCACCATATATTTTCCTTTAACTGACCCGAAGTATCATGACTACATTATCCTTGTTTACCTCCTACTCCTCTTTTTAAGTACCCACTTGGTTTCATTGTTGACGTATAAATACTTGTAAGTTACATAGTCGTTCTTGTGTAGTTCGTGTACATACACATCTATACATATACATGTATCCACATCCGTATACATATTCGTGACCGTACTCATTTACATATCGTATCCATAGTCATATTCATGTACATATCATTTACATAACATATCTGACCAGGAAGGTTCGGTGTTTCGCGTACCCGACCATGGCTAGGCTCGGTTATTATATATACCTAAACTCTTTTGTCTATCTGTAGTAACTCATCTCGTTATGCTCTCTTCTTCCTTTATTTTTCCCTTGATTATCATGTCTTATGTTCAACTATAGAAAACCTTAAGTCCCTTTCTTTATTGTCGCTATAAATCGCAATCTCATTAACAACGACTTTACCGTTAGTGCCTTTGCCTCTATTCTAATATAGCATCGCTATCTTTTACCATATCCCTTGAGTTATCTGCTCTCTATGTCTCGTGGTTCAAGGTTTTTACAAATGATTTCTAGTACAGTCTCAGATGCGCGTTCAATTCGAGTTCGTTTATTTACTAGTCAGTAGACTCATTTTTGCATAACTCCCACTCTTTGTTTTAGAGCCTATATCTGTCACATCTTAAGGTCCATTGTTCCAATCTCTACACTTGTATTCCCTTTACTCGCTTCCCCCCCTCCCCCCCTTTAAGGGTTTTACTTGTACCATTCTCAAATGCGTTGCCTCACTTCAATTCTTGAATTCACATATCCCTTACTATACTACATCTTATTCATGTCGTTCCCCATAATCTATAGCTACGATAATTCATGTGTGAAGTCTTAACATATTCATCTTGTAGGTTTGTAACCAAGTAACACAACCGACATAGCAACCCGAACAAGGATGTATTTTACTTAGCTCGTCTGGTAGTTGTGAGTCAACATCTAAATCCGCTCCAATTAACAACATTTGTCTACTAGGGATGCTCACAATAGTAGTATGTCTAGTTATTCATACCACTCATGCAATGTCACTCGCCCTCTTCTTTGGTGCTCAAAGTTCACTTGTAACTTCATCTTTGTTTTCCAGGGCCTAAGTCTCATGCGCCACTAATACCCCGCATGCCTCATACTCTTCTACTATTGTGTTGTACTCAACATTGATTTCAAAACCAATCATAATCGTATTATATTTGTCATTGATGATAGCTTTACTCCATTGCTTTATCGTCGTACGGTAAACTTATAACTCATGATCATCTTTTTCCTTTCAACTCATTACTGCATATGCTTTACTCGTTCTAACTTGGTATAGAATATTTGTAGGAGATGCATCTTCCTTTAATCATAGCACAACTACTTCTTAAGCGCACGTACTTTGCGGCGCATTCCTTTCTCTTTCTATTCCCATTCTTATTCCTTTACATTCCTTCCTCCTCAATTTATCTTATTTCCTCCCATTTTATAATCACTTCTTTATTCTCCGCACGAGGAAACCTATTCTTAACTCAGTACCGCTTTGTCCTTTAGAATATACTACCTTTGTACAATCCATTCTTCGCATCCAAAACATATTCTGTTCATTCTGATCATCCCCTCTCATCCTTATTGTGTTGATCCTTTTTCTAACAGTCGTACTATTTCGTTATTCATCTTTCTGTAGTCTTGGTCTTTTACATCCAGAAAAAAAATATCACCCATACTTCCGATTATATAAATCACAAACTACTACTTTGCCATATCACTTTCCTCAGATTTCTTTTTCAAGTTGACTTCCCCCTTTTGCTTGTTATCATTTCTGTCATTGAGGAACCTCTATACTGGACTTTCCCTTAACAAAGTCTTATAAGCTTTCTCATCTACAGCCCCATGGCTCGCTTGTTGGTTTCTGTCACGACCCAGCTAGGGGCTCTGACGGGTACCCGGGGCTAGCCACCGAGCACCACTCGTTCTACTACTCATCTTACTCATTTAATGCTCTTTTATCAACTTTATACTCAAATTGTAGGAAAATCAAATTTTATATGGAAACATAAATGCATTTATATACATATGCCTCTCGGCCATCAAAATAATACATACATATAATAGCATCTCGTGAGACCATCTAACCCATACTGCGCATCGACGAGCCTCTACTGGAGTACAAAACATAAGGACGGGACAAGACCCCGTCATGCCAAAAAATACATATATATGACTATACATAAAAGAATAATCAAGCACCTCCGGGACAAAGGAGTGCTTTCAGTCAGCTGACAGCTGCTACTGGTCAGGGTCGAGCTCTCCTCCCTGTCTTCCTGTGGGCATGAACACAGCGTCCAAAGAAAACGGACGTCAGTACGAACATGGTATTGAGTATGAGAGGCACAAACAAGGAAATAAGGCAATGATATAAAAGAAGTATCAATATGGAATAACTATATGTGACTGTCAAGTGTAAAAGAAATAATGCATGCTGGCTTACTCATAATCATCATCATGTCATATATGCATAATGTATAAGCTGCCCGCCCATGTAGGTACGGTGTAGTAATATATAAGCTGCCCGTCCATATCGAATCGGTGTGATATTCATAACATTAGCCTGCGTCCAGGCCTCCCACGTCCGGGGTACCATCTCATGCCGCCCACTAGTGGTGTCTGCCCATGCCATTTGCCATGGTGTATCGTATAGCTGCCCGCCTTAGCGGTGACAGCCCGGCC